>NC_044910.1:5165629-5350383 GCF_001633185.2 Quercus lobata | reverse complement strand
AATAACCTGTTATGTTGCCCATGTATGTACATTCAGAATTCAACCATAAATCAAGTAAAAAAAAAAATCAAAATAACAACAAATGCAAATACTTCGGCAATTCTTCCACTAAAACAACTAGTTGTCCAAAATGTTCCACACTCCATACTAACTAAACAAAAATACCATGTCAAAGTTCCATAATAAATAACCTAGTAAATTAGATGCCATTTTCAGTTCCATATCAAAAACTAAAACACATAACAGATTAAGATAATAAAAACCCAAAATGATTACATGGCATATCAAATTATCGTTCATGGCAAAATCCAAGTGCCATATCAAAAAGCCTTCAGACATCACTAAGAGACTGGATTAGAAGAGCTGTCTTCCTTGTGCTCATCGTTATTGATCTCCATGCTCTTTTTATCTTCACTGACCTCTTCCAATTGTGGTTGTACAAGGTCTACATCAAATGAATTGAATGAAACATTAAAAACGTATCTATGCATTATAAATCTGAAATTTAAAATCTGTGGGTAATGAAGCAATGGAAGCAATGAATCAATTAAACAAATAAGTCATTTGCATAGTAGTAAGAAAAAAAATGACTGGTAAATTTTTTGTAGTGTCTACTGTGTACCAAGTCTGCCAACAAAATCCAAAAACGATTCTAAAAAATATGCATGAATATAATTTGTATTACATTGGTATCAACCATACCATCATGCATAATTTTTCTTCAGATTATTCCATTTAAATTCTCAGCCAAGATTGTGCACATTCTATATGTTCTATTTTGATAACTCAAATCCTCCGTCCATATAGCAACTTCAATGCCATTTCAACTTTTCTCTACACCACCTCATCATTAATATTTAAAGTAAACATTTTTGTATTTTATGGGAAATCCAGAACCTTTTGGACATATATATTATTTTTTTTTTTTTAAATCATAAACTTATAAGTCATTCAGCCAACATATAAATTAAAAATGCATTACCTGTAGAAACAAGAATGCTCAATGGCACTTCAAATTTCTTTCGACATAACTCCGAATGGCGCTTCAAATTATACTGAACATATGCTCCGGCAGCAATAAATTTCTTTCCACACTGCTTACATTTGCATGAAGGCTGTTCTTTGCCTTTTGTCGGAAGCATCTCAAAGTCACGCCAAACAGTTGAAGTCCTCCTCTTGTAGACTTTGAGCTCAGTCTTTGCCTTCTTTGGCTCGAGAAGGTCAGCCACTTCATCAATTTGGGCATCTAAGTCATTCTGTTTTCCTTTTTTCGTCATGTCAGTACGAATCATCTTATCACTTTCCATCTAGACCAATTTAAAGAAAAATTATTGATAACAAATTTAGTAATTGTAAGAAAAAGTAAGGACTGACAAATTAATTTAAAATCAACAAAAGGAACAAACAAATCTACTATTACTACTAAACAGTCAACATTAAAGTGAGTATGGATCTGAAATTATTTTATCTTAAGATGTCAGAAACAAGAAAAACTTCAGAGGAAATCAGGAGTTCTAAAAAGTCTTATAAGTGTAAGCCCAAGCTCACTCGAAAATGAGCACTCTAATTAATAAGTAATTTGTTATTTTAGTAACAGTGTTTCTTTTATGATAATTTATTTACAGATTTACAGGTGACAAAAGTTGCATCTAATTAAACTTCCAGCTTTTATCAAAAAAAAAAAACAGAAGTAAAATCAACATCATAGCGATTAACAACACAAACGAACGGACCTACAATTATTGTGTTTGAAGATGACAGATACAAAGAAATTTGAAAAGAAATCATAGAGCAAGACCCAATTATTTTAAAATCAACATAAAAAATAAACGAAAAGGTCTGTTATAAGTACTAAAAAATGGACATGATGATAATGATTAACACAGTAAATGAAATCTACAATTTAATGAATCAATTTCATTACTAACTAAACAAAACAAAAATTATGATGACACAAACGAACGGATCTACAATTATTTTGTTTGAAGATGACAAATACAAAGAAATTTGAAAAGAAATCATAGAGCAAGAGCGAGCTAGGACAAGGGGACCATCCCTCCAATTTTATTTTTTAAATATATATTAGTATATATATATATATACAGCAATCCATATATATATCTCATTCTCCAAATTCTTTTTAAATTTAATAGTTGATAAGAGAATTTAAATCCTAAATGACTCATTTGAAAATACTAGAAGGTATTAATTAATTGGGTTACAAAATTCTTAGCTAAATTTGCCAAATTTTTAAGCAGCAGTTTTTCAACAAATACTTATTCCGTAACTACAAGAGTAATTTAATAAAACCTAATAAAACTAACTTTCTTCAAGTCCAATCACCTTTAAGTTAATTGGCATTTTTTTTATTTATCTTTCTTTCTAATGAAGATATTCCTATTTAATAATCTCTTTTCCATTCAAAATGTATTAAGAACAAAAAATAAATAAATAAATAAAATAACATATGGTCATCAGAGTTTTGGTGTTCTTTTTTTTTTTTTTTTTCCTTTAACAATATAAATTATATAATAATGATGCGTGACATCCAAACAGACAACTTTTTTTTTTTTTAATAATATTTTTTAGGTACAAAAATTTGTATGTGCATTTTTTACCTTAAATTAAATTGTGCAAGCAAATCATATGTGAATATATTGGTGTAATATTTATTTGTTTGATTGTACTCCTTGCTTGTGTTCCATAATAGTCTGTTTTTTATTCTTTTAATCTTTCATCTATGAGTTTTTCTTTTTTATCTTAGTCCTTATATTTTAAGGACTTTTAGTTGTATGTAATATTTGTTTTATTGCATACTATATATAGTTGATATAGCATATAAAGAGAAGTAAGAAACTATTTTGTCATTACAATTTTAATTCCACTTCTAAAGAATATTTTGGCTCCGGCAATGAAATGAAAGAGCAGTGGGAGAGGGATGGGGACCATGACTCTCATACCATTTAAAAAATTCCCCTCTCCCTCCTATATTGTTCCATTCGATATATAATTAATTGCAGCACCCTATATATATATTTTTTTAAAATGTACTACATTTATTTAAATGACTCATGGATATATTTTAAATGACTCATGCAAGACCCAATTATTTTAAAATTAACATACAAAATAAACGAAAAAGTCTGCTATAAGTACTAAAAAATGGACATGATGATAATGATTAACATAGTAAACGAAATCTACAATTTAATGAAGCAATTTCATTACTAACTAAACAAAACAAAAATTATGATGGACACAAACGAACGGATCTACAAATATTTTGTTTGAAGATGACAGATACAAAGAAATTTGAAAAGAAATCATACAGCAAGACCCAATTATTTTAAAATCAACATCACAAATCTATGGACATGATGATAATGAGTAACACAATAAACGAAATCTACACTTTAATGAATCAATTTCATTACTAACTAAACAAAACAAAAATTATGATGGACATTATGTCCAGGACATACCTTGCTGGACTGGATTCGGTGGTTGAAAGTTGAAGAAAAATAACAGAGTGCAGCCACGGTTGTGAGGAGAAGATAAATCAGAGGGGTCGCATACAGATTTGAGGGGAATAGCGAGTTTGAAAGACATATTCAGACTAGGGTTTTGATTTTATAGTGGAGAATGAATCTGTAGTGTACTGTACGTCAAAGAAGGGCGGTTGGAGTTTTGAGGAGAAGAAGAAGAAGAGAGACAGAGAGAGTAAATGGTTGACGACGGAAACGAAGAGGCAGTCTTGAGATTCAGAATTTCAGAGAGGCATGAGGGTTCTGTTCTGGGGGGAAGATGAATCTAGACACAGTTATCCTATAAACGAGTAACAATACTCACTATATATATAGCCGAGTACAACGTAATACTCGCAATATAAAAAACTGAGTTCCATAAATGCTAGACCACTCACATACCAATCGCACACCAATCGTTTTGTACAGAGCAGTTTGGGTGGACTCATGCAGTTTTTGGTTTTAAATTACTACTCGCTTACAAAGAGATCGAGTACTAATTAGTGTGGTGGTTGGGAATTTAAACACATAGTACTCGGTTAACGTATAATTGAGTAATAGTACTCGATACCGTCATAGGCGAGGTTCAATATACTCATAATCTCTAAAACCGAGTTGTATAAAAGCTAACTGATCACACACCAATCGTTTTGTACAGAGCAGTTTGGGTGGACTCATGCAGTTTTTGGTTTTAAATTACTACTCACTTACAAAGAGATCGAGGACTAATTATTGTGGTGCTTGGGAATTTAACCACATAGTACTCGGTTAACGTATAATCGAGTAACAGTACTTGATACCAACATAGGCGAGTTCATTTATACTCGCAATCTCTAAAACCGAGTTGTATAAAAGCTAACCGATCACACACCAATCGTTTTATACAGAGAAGTTTGGGTGGACACTTTTTTGATTTTCCGCCAATCAATACTCGACTACTTTGCTGTCGAGTTATGTAAGTAAACACTGAACCAGTTTTTGGTAGGAGATACCAAATTGGTAGGCTTTACTTGCTACCAAGTTCAATCAGTCCGTTGACATATATAGTAACCAAAGAACACGACATGATAAAGGTGGCAATTTTCGCTTGTATAATGTATTATGTATGTGCAACTAGGGGATATAATTATTACTTTCCAACTCAATGAAGCTTGGTTGTAGGCTTTACCTTCACCCTTGACATTGCCAAGTTCAGTCACTTGCATTCTCACAGCCTGGTGCACATACAATGTGTGACTACCAAATGGAGCCAAGACATGAATTTCCTAAGAATTGACCAACCTTTTAATTAAGGGGAATGTTAGCTTTATACAATGGTAAGCTTTATACCCTTTCAAACCTTATGCCTGGGCTCTACTAGGGGCCCTGCCAAATTTTTTTAAAATTTTTTTTTGGGGTGGAGATGACAAAATTAAACTTCCTAGTTTTATGTAATGGTAAAGCATGACCAGGTAGTATAATGTACAACAAAAAACAGGTTCACAAGAACAAAAACAAAGGGCTAGTTTTCCATTAGCAAGTAGTTAGAGCCTCAGCTAAAGTTGCATTCATCTTGAACAAATCTTTAGCTAAATTTACACTAGAGTCTTTTGCTTATAAAAGAGACCCACATAAAAGGAAAATTTCAACAAATCTAATGTATAAATTAAACTTCTTCAGTCGTGGGATCTCCATCCATCATCACTACATTGCATTCGTCTAAAGCTGCCTTTGTTCAAATATGCAGATACATAGATACAAAAATCTAGAAATGAACTTTTCCATTGCACATGAAAATATCCACCCTTTGCAATTATAATTGGTATAATTGGTACCTAACTCGAAGCTAACTCAAATATTCATATAGGACCTAAGATGCTTAAGTAGCTTCATTAGTTACAAAATATGTTTCAAAAGATTCAACATATCCAAAAAATCAGCTGTTAACATATATGCCCTCCAAAAATCTGCTGTCATATATGCTCTCCAAATTGTCATGTATGCTCTCCAAAAATCTGTCAGTCTTTTATGTCCAAAAAATGTTGTCAAAGTTTTGTCCGCTAGCTGTTACATGAACAATAAGACGTCGTCCAACTACTGTGCAAAAAAAAAAAGAAAACAACCAATATGGTGGTTTCCTAACTATATCAATAGTAGGAATCATTGAAGCCTGCAAAATATGCCACCAAATATGAATCAATAAATGAAAAACAAAAACCAACAACTAAATGAAAATATAAGTTTAAATTATAGAAAAATCCTTAACATTTACGCACACCTGACTCATGCCATATATCCCAACATGATCTTGTCCAAGCAAAAATCCACAATCACAAGATTCCTGCACTATTTCCTTGGGTATGGAGGAAATCACTGTCCATTATAGAATTCTTGGGTATGGGGACATAGCTAATGGCCAATCATGGTATTTTTATTAATAAGTTTTCTTTACTTTATGGGTGCTCATTTGTGTGGGTTTTGGTTCAATTCATTGAGGGTTTAGTGTTTAGGTAGATTGTGGAAGGATTTAGTTTATGTTTCCGCTTACTCATACACCATCCTACATCAAGTCTTTTCCTCTTCCCTAAAGCAAGGAAGTTATTTATGGTCTGACTCAAGAACAATTTTTGTACACAAAATGGTTCACCTGCATGCATCTCATCCTCACTCAACATGCTCGTCCCCTAAAATCATTCAAATGATGTTCCCCTCATGAATCTAAAACCACAGACAATACCATTTCGAATTGACCCAATCAACAAAAAGAAATGCCTTGTCTTTGTACCAAGTATGCTGGTCCAGCGACATATGCATGGTCTGAAATTTAACAAGTTGCTGTCTCTAACAGTTGTGTCTAACATGCTATGTCCAAGTTGAAACATAACAGTTGTGTTGTGTTTGTGTCCAAATATCATAGATCTAATTTGATGTCCAGGGCAGATTTTAATAATAATAATGTGATGTGCAGGGCACCTTTTTTCCATCACTTTCTTGCAAATCAAACAAAGCTTAAATCAAGGAAGGAAATTTATAAACAGAAACATAACTAAGCAAATTCAATTTCCAAGCCATGCTGGACTTATGTATATCTAGACAGAGGAGAAGCATAGTTCAGTTGCTTAAAAGTAACATCTTCCTTTTATAGCCAAGATAAATCCCAACTGTCTAATAATGAGGACATTTATTTTTATTTTTTTTTTTTTTGTAATTATATAAAATGAACCTCAAAAACTAAAATAAATTAAAAAGTCCAGATATTGGGCAAGGTTTTACCTCCATATGATCCACATCATCAACGGCTCAACGATCTTTTCGTTTCCTCACAACTGCCTTCGCCGGTCTCGTCTTACCTGAAATTCAAAGGGATCACACATTACTTGAATGCACACATTCCCTATGCTTAATTTAATTATTAGAAAATGTTTGATCTGAGTATGATCATCACTTAAAGCACACAATATCATATGCAAGTCCTGTGACATTCAATTAAGGTAAATGATAAACAGTTTACATAGCATGGAGGTGTACTGCCTAAATAATAAAATCTAATGCAAACTGAGCATAAGATTGTTAATCTGGACATTCTTATGAACATGTAGTAGTTAGGAAAGATGCCTTCCTAGCTGTGCAAATAATTACTTTATCATTATGAAAATAGAAGACTAGGACATATAATGACATAGTAATAATTCCTTTACGAGTTTTATATGTCTTTTATAATTATGCGCAGTCTGTGGATTTCAAAAATGTTTCCATAAATCATGTTATTTACCGTCACCGGTCCCACAACCAGGGGGATGTATGTCAGTGTGGAGTGATCTTTGCAACCCATGTACCGGCACTATATTCTCACCCTATATCTGTTTGATCTGTGCAGCCTATTCGTCAGGGTTAGGAAGTGAAGGGTCCTGGGTGGGCTCAGCTTGAACTACAGGTGGGGTCGGTCGGCCAGGTGTGGGTACAAATATACAGCCATCGTCGTGGCCAGAGTCGGCAGACAATGGGGGAGACAGCCGAGTGGGTGGTGGGGACCGAGGGCCAGCTTGGGCACAGGATGTGTGTTCTGCACTATTGTCATGGCCAGGGGGGTGGGATGGCTGGGCAGCAGCGTCAGACGTGCATCGCGATGACCCGACACCATCCATGTACATGCCCCAGTCGCCCTCCAACGTCTCATCATCTGCAGAAAAAAAGTTGTATTTATTAAGATCACCACAAGGGATTGAGTCAGAAAATGTCTTACTATTTGCAGCCTAGATATGATTCAATGGCATTTGACCTTTTAAACTTGCTTAATTCGGGGAATGAAACCTCTCATTTACACACTCACATGCACACAATGAATCATACAAATTGAAGCCTCATGGTTGCTTTCTTTTCTGGTCCAGTGTTCTTACTCTTTATTCTGATTGAATGCTTTTCCATTTGCAATGGAAGTATCATATTTTGCCCCAAGCTAGAGAAAATGGGCAAATGCCCCTTTCAGAAAAACAATCTAGCATTTTGCCATATTTCCCAAATTAATTAGGGAAATGCCCCTCTTTTTAAACTCGATTTTCTCTAAAACAAAGTTAAGCCCTATAGTGACGTTTTTAAAGATCCTATAGTGACATTTTAAGGACCTATAGTGGCATTTTATAATCCAATCTCCATGAAGTCAAGTTACATGCAATTTTTTTCTCTTTTTGTTACCTATAACTCGACTTCATGGAAATCGGATTACAAAACGCCACTATAGGTCCTTAAAACGTCACTATAGAATCCTTAAAAACGTCACTATAGGGCTTAACTTGATTTTGAGAAAATCAAGTTTAAAAAGAGGGGCATTTCCTAATTAATTTTGGAAAGACAGCAAAATGCTAGATTGTTTTTTTGAAAGGGGCAAAAGCCAATTTTTTCCCAAGAAAATAATGTCTACTATTTGCTATTTTTTTTTTTCATACAATAATTATTTCAACTTTAACAATAACATTTAAGAAAATTCTTGATGTTTTAGGATGGAGAAAATTTTCTGATTGAGACTGGAGAAATATTACTTCCATTATCAATTATTACAAAATGTTCATAAAAATCTCTTTCACTGTTTTTGTTTTTTTGTTTTTTCTTTATTTCAACACTCTATATTCGTTCAACTGAAAATGGAAGACAACAAAGTCCAAAAACAAAGGTAGAGCAGACTTGAAAACACATAGCAGTTACAAAGCTGATTCAATAACAATAAAATATTGTTTTTAACAGAAGATTCAAAATGTGAAGTGTAACCAAGGGCCAAGTGAATATGGTGTAAACCCTATTGTAAAGTGTAAACCCTACAAGACAAGGGCCAAATGCGTAAGCAATCGCTTGACCCGCACCTAGTGCATGTTGTTCATAGAATCCAATAACTATTGTCAAGTGTAAACCCTTCCCAATAAAACTAATACTTAGGCCACCTAGACTACCCCATATAAACCTTGTTTTGTTGGTAAAATCTAATAAAACATTGTTTTTAATTCGTTATTGGCATATTAAATTAACTATAATAATAAAATTTATAAAACAAAACCTTTGAATTACAAAGTCCAGCTTTGTTTACTTGTTTATACTCTATCATTGTTATTATTACTATTTTTTAAACTCTAATTTTATGAACCTCATAGTGTGATCACAACTTTGAATTTCCTCATATAATGCTAATTTTATGTTCATGGTCGCATAGCAATATTTTTAAAAGGAATTACATTGGCATCCATAGTGGTCTATGCTTTATACGATGAAAAAATGAATAGACTTACTTTTGTTTTCATACATAAGCAAAATATATTAGCATTGATGTGTATATGTTAAAAGTGGATAATAGTATTGTGATTGTAGTTTATAAGGAATGAATGAAACAAGTTTGCATGTCTTACATTTCAATACATATATATTTCGCTTGGAAGAAAAAAGTGCTTATTCCCATTGGTTAATATTTAAAGTGCTTAGTCTTAATATTTAAAGTTTGGCAAAACATTGTAACTAACTGATTATACCATAATTATGAGAAGTGAAAATTAACACTAAAAACTTGTTACCAAACAATATATACTTCACTACTATAATATGTCCTCTAAATAAATTACAACTGAAAGTAGTAGAAGTTAAATCAGTAAGAATTGAAGGTATTAGAGTTGGAAGTTACCCAAGACATTGTCATCCTCGTGACCACCTCCATGACCTCCACTGTATGCACAACCTCCACTGCATCCACGCCCTCTAGACCCACAACCTCCCCCACCACAGCCTGTGGCCTGTGTGCTCGCCTCAATCACCGTGGCACGCGCATTCTCCAATGCTGCTCGGCTCATCTCTCCGACAAGATCCAGCGTCCTCTTCAGGTGGTTGTACACTTCGGAGTTTGGTTCGCATTGCAATAGTAATTCCACATTGGACTCAACCTGCGAAATAAAGGAGTCCCGTTAAAACTTCTTTGCTTAGTTTTGTGTTGTGCAACACTAGGCCTTTAAGTCCACAACACTAAATCTTTTTTTTCTTTTTCTTTTTTTAACAAATAATTTATATATATATATATATATATATTATTCTCCCCCAAATAGCTTTTTTTTTTTAGAGTCACCCCCAAATAGCTTGTTGTTGAAATTATATACTATTAATATTTAATGAGACTAACACGAACCAAATTTGGGGTTATGCATACCCGTGAAAAAAGCATTGCGATCTATAAGATATTGAAAGAGCTAATCCTACTTGCAATTATCATTTTTCCAATAGTCCAAGGTATCGCACACTATTGCAATGTCTTTAAAAACTAAATGAAGAAACACGACAAAAGACAATCTTAAGGAACTAGAGAAGGCTTTACTTGTTTGACGATAGCATTAAGATTTTGTTTGCATATTATTGGCAAAGGTTATGTCAATAATTTAGTAAGATACTATATAAGATGGTCTTTCACCAAGAATTATAGTGTTCGATCAAATGCGAGTTTGGATTTGCTTGAGTCTTGAGAGTTGTGTCATCTTATGCTTGCCCCACTAAAATGAGACTATAAAAGTGAATGAAAAGGTTTATGTTAGTTTATTTCAAAATGCAAATCATGCAATGTTATGCGATTATTAAGTATTCTACCAACTGTTGAGTCATACACTGATTAGTATTTTTTATATAACGAATTTGGCATAACCTAATTATATGATATCAGAATCTATAGAAAAAGAATCCCTGAATTACTTTTCTTCTATTTGATGAGCAATATATGAATTGTATAAAATGGGTACCAGACAAGAGAACCCTTCTAGTCTATGGACCTACTAACATAAGTCTTAAAAAGAATATATAATAGGTTGGAGTAAAAGTAGACATTGCAATGGAACCCAATGTTATAAAATGTGCAACAAAGTTTGCAGTATAAAGTATTTGGCTAGTTCCCCCTTTTTTAAATATTTGTCTAGTCTTTTTAAAGAATCAGAGGTACAAACAATATCATTATTACATTTGTTTTCCTAAATAAATGTAAATTAACTAATAATGGGTTGGGCCCTAACTATGAGGAACAGGGCTGGCCATAATCCCAATCGTGTTGCAATATTATATTGTCTTTGTCTATGGTCCAAACCCAAATTTATGATAATCCATAGATGTGCTAAACCCACCCCACATGTTACCTTCAACTTGTTTTCTTTTTAATTTGAAACCCACCATATTGGTTTTTCAAGTGAAGAAAACAAATGAACCAATAATTGGTTGGCCTCCAATCTTGAATATCATGGTTGACAACAATTGTATCACCTTTGGGGCTGGATCCAGATCCTCTCCATTTCCCTTTGAAATGGAGAGTGTCCAGTTCATGGACAGGATCATTTTAAAAACTATCAAGGGTCAAAAACATGCCACGTCAACTAGGCCTTTAAGGGCAAATCGAGTTCTGATTTTTGACTATATCTCATGTTGAGCTTATTCATATATATATGAACATTGAAATGGTACACCAATACATATTACTTGTGGTAGATGCATATCTAATGGGAAGAAATGAAATGTTCTTTAAAATGAATATCAAAATATTGATCCAATGGCTCCATAAAACTTAAATTCTCATAATGCATGCAGCAACACACATATATTGTCAATCCATAAAAGAAGCATCAAATTGTTGCCTTACCAGGATTTCCCAATACGCCGAGTCGTGTGTAATGTACCGTCTCGTCGTCTTTCGGTACAACTCCATGTAAGCAGCAAGGTACGTCGTGTCCCCATCCAATGCCGGTGCGTCAGCAATATGTTCCTCTCTATGGGCCCATCGGTCAATGTAGACAGCATGCTCTTGCACCCAATCCTTATCTAGTTTACCTTGGAGGGAGATTTTGTGGAGATGAACGGATGTATCCACAATATCTGGTGGCACTTGCTTCATCCTGAACTGACGAAAGACACGTTCGGGATGATGATCCTCTACTATCCAAAAATAGATCAATGGCACAACGACCCTCCATATTTGTCGACCGGCAGTGCAATATGGGGGCAACAACTCTAGGACATCGTTGTAGGGCTCCCAGACAACCTGCAGAAATGGTCAACAAAAAAACAAGTCAAATACATACTTATTTGTGTCAATCCTCAATGTGAGCACACATGTATAAGACCATTGAAGAACCATTTTACTAAAAATCGTAAGACATTCTTGACCTATTTCCCCCTCTTATTCTATTTCCCCCTCTTATTGGATTTGACATGGTAAGATGCACCCGAATATTGCTGGTTGCACTAGCTAAAACTGAGGAAGAAAATTTAAGCATACACAACTAAATATATGTGGAATCAAATTAGTGTAAAATTACTAATGAAGGTACTTTATAGTGACTGCCCACCTTTTTCCGGAATTCGTAACTAATGCCTTGTATATCTATGGTCTAATTGACCAAAGTTACATTATTAACTATACACATGCAGTAGTTGACAACCCTAGAAAGTCAAAACCAAAAAAAATAGAGAATTATATCCTTGTGACATGAAGCAGTAGAATACTTGGTGTGCCCGTATACTCGACAGTGACGCACAATACGCAGCTAGCACATGTGTCGCATGCTCTGTCGTGTTCTTCAGCCCTTTCCATCTAGTAAACATATAATTTCAGACAATGCTCATTAGTTAATATCAAACTACAATGATGCCACGAAAATAAATGCGTACCAAAAATGAAGCCATTAATTAGCTTTCATATTTTCGGTGATATGAACATACTTATTAGCCATAGCCACATTATAATATGACATAGCCAGCTAAGTAATACCATCTCTGTGACTAGATTCTAGAACAATTAATTTCTCTAGTTGTTGACACCTATTCCGGATAATTGGTTACTGGGCATCCTTGAATTTTAGTATATGAATGGGCCTTGGAATCTTCTAAGCTGCATTATGTTGTAGTGGGGCTGCCAAAGTTTGGCTAGAACTACCTATAACATTCCATTTGTTGTTGGCATATTTTTAGTCCTCTCTCATAACTACAACCCCATCCCCTATCTCAAACTCTACAGTCATGTAATAACACTAGTTTTTCCAATGTTATTCTTTTCTTGGCTATGCTCCTTGTTTATTAATTATTTTGTTTGTCTTAAGAGTTATTTTCTTTTCGATTGCTAAATAAGTAGTCACTTGTGGATTGAGTTATTCTTCAGGATATATTGGAGAAGATTGCACCTACATGGATGAATTTTTCTTTGAAAATGAAAGATGACCCAGAGACTGATAAAGCTTTTGGATGGGTTTTAGAAATGTAAGCATTGAAAATAAGTGACTGTTTTTTACTTATCGGATTCAAGAGGATAAAAGTGACTGCCATTTTGCAAGTTGATACTACAACTTTTGATATGAAATTATGAATATTGACTTTTTCTATGCTTTTGTTTCTTTCTTTAAACCTAGGTATGCCTATGTTGTAGCTTCTGCTTTGCACGTTGTGCAGTATATTCTTCGCAAAGACTTTCTGCTGCAGATATGTCTTTTTTTGTGAAGGTCTTTTTATTAACTATTAACAGTAGATTTTCATTTTGAATTTGATTTTCAGTAAATACCTTAAACAACATTGCTATATGCATTTATCGAATCTCTTCTTAGAAGCCTGGTGTTTTTTCGTTTGTTTTTTCCCTAGCCCCCATGGGGTATGGAACTTATAGGTACTATTTCTTCCCCAACTTGTCTAGTTATGACAATATGCAATTCCAAGTATGGCTGTTTGCTATTGAACATCTTCCTTTGTGTGTTTTTTCTTTATTTTAGTTTCTAAAACTGGCCTTTTCATCATCATCTTCTTCTCTTAATTTTGCAAGGCTACTAGGCTTGAGCTTACATTTTTATTTATTAGTAGATACTCACTATCTTTATTACAAAATATTTATCTGAAGTAGCTTGATGTTCAGGGTGAGCTAACATATGGGAAATTTGGGGAGTGGCGATTTGAGAAGAGATCATATGTACGTGGACCTCCACCAAAAAACCTCGCCTTGCCCCCTCCAGGGGTACCCGAAACTGTGGTATGTGTTTGTTAATAGTATTCTTCATCTATTGATCTTCCTAGGTTGAAAATGATCTTAAGCAAGCATCTGTTTTCATATTTCCTTCTCTGCTACACTTATATGCTATTAATTTACCATGTAATATGTGTGTCTCTATTTAGTAATAAAATTATTTTGGGCAAATTACAGGGGAGGTTTTACAAAATGACTCTCCCCCCTTGAGGAATATTCCATGTGCAAAGATATTTTTACCCTTCACTAGAGTTTTTACTTTTTAGATCTTTTACTCATCACTAGTGTTTTTAGTTTCTAACGTCAGCATATTTTAACGACCTCAACCCTTCGTTGAGAACTTATTCTTTGAATTTTCTCACTCCTAGATGTCTATTTTAGGCTTTCCCATGTTGATTCGTTTAGGAATGTTATTTTGCCTCAAACTTAGGTCGTTTAGGATTTATGGGCCATATCAAAAGTGGTACATAACCTAAAAATTTCTGACCTCATGTTAACTAAACTAACAGAATCTCTAAACTAATAACAAAAGTGTTGTAAAATAATTTCCTTTATACATGCATTAAATGGTTGTATTATTGTTATCTACCATGTAGGATTTTTATTGGTTGATATTTTTAAAGAACTTTTGCAAACTATGCATCAACAAGGCTGGGACATCAGGTCTGGTTTGCTGGAACATTATAAATGGGGCGACCCTGTTTGGGTTCAATTACAGAGCCTCAAAGTTGAATTATGTCTGTAATTATCTGTGTTATAAGCTGTTGTCCTAATTGGGGCAGGGTAAATTGCCTCCCACATGCACTTCCATCATATTTGCATACAAAGATAAAATATTTTCTCACCTCATACAATTATTTGAACAGAATCTCCCCCCACCCCAGCTCTCTCTCTCTCTCTCAGATCATCAGCAGCCATAGCCACATTATAATATGACATAGCCAGCTACGTAATACCATCTCTGTGACTAGATTCTAGAACAATGAATTTCTCTAGTTGTTGACACCTATTCTGGATAATTGGTTACCGGGTGTCATTGAATTTTAGTATATGAATGGGCCTTGGAATCTTCTAAGCCGCATTATGTTGCAATGGGGCTGCCAAAGTTTGGCTAGAACTACCTATAACATTCCATTTGTTGTTGGCATATTTTTAGTCCTCTCTCATAACTACAACCCCATCCCCTATCTCAAATTCTACACTTACATCACATACATAGACAACTGATCTTCCCACCCTAATGCTCTCAGTTTCTACCCTTTTTAGTCCCTCAAATTCCTTTCTAAACTCAGTTACCTAGGCCTTTGCACAACCACAGCATTAAATTCTCCAAAATATAGTTTTGTCTTAGAAAACACAAAGCTTGAAATTCAGAGGCCTAAACGTCTCAAAAGTTTTGAAAAACAAATAGGATGAAAAGGGATTCCATAAAATAGTGACAATCATAACATACTATCTCAATTGTGACAGTAAAATTGTTATCTAACAATAAAATTCCAAATTTCTGTGTCTCAGCAACCAAACAGAGCATGAAGATTAATAAATAAAAAAATCAAACAATACAAAAGAAGCAACCTTCACTACCTATGTGGATTTTGCATGAAATCAAAGAATCATTCAGAGAGAGAAAGATGAAAGTTCTGATAATAAAAATTAGATGAAACAGAGAGTTTTTTTTACCTTTCTAAATAGCAGAGAGACCGATCATAGTCAATGTTTTCCCGGAGAGTGTGGATAATAAAACATTGAAATCGTATTTTTTTCCTTGTTGAAAATAATTACCAGTTTACATACACTACCAAATGAAATTATTACAGAGGTTTTCTCATGACTTAGCCAAAATTCAAAAACAAACATCTTCAATATTAATATTATACTTAAATATGATCAGATTATATACTATTTACCAATATTTTGTACAACCTATTTTTAGAAATTGTTTGAAAGTTCAAAAACGTGTATAAAACACCTTTGAACGTTTAGACCCCCAAATAACAACTTAATCAATTCAAGCAATATGTCAAACAACTAGTGTGCGGAAACTTAACATATGCTATCATACGAAATTGATTAAATACTATCTAAGCCATAACAAAATAAAATCCACAGCAGATAATTTAAAGGCAAAGATAGAGGAAGGAAGATGCAAACACAAAGACAACACGCGATGTGTTATCGAAGAGGAAACCGAAGTCCTCGGCGAAAAACCTCTCCGCCGCCCTCGAAGCGGTAATCAATCCACTAGAAAATATAATTGGGATACAAGGACAGCAATAGACCCTCCAAGCCTAATCTACCCAGTGCACCTAAGCCCTCCAAGCTTCTTGCTCCAACGAGGTTGCGCCGAACCTTTTTCTTTTCTAGCTTTCCGGATTCCGCTACTAGACCGTAGCATCAACCAATGAAGATTGGTTCCTTCCTAACTGCTTCCCAGAAATCCAAACAGCAGACTCACAAAGATGATGATGGTGAGAACCTGGTTTGGTATAATGCCTCTCAAGGATTTAACAATGGAGAGGAAGAGAGTTGAGGAATTTGAAGAGATTCTAAGGTAGAGATTGTGGGTGAAACAATCTGGTTTTTTCTTTAGGGTTTCTCTCTCAAAATTCTCTCTGGAAGCTCTCTTTCAATCGTGGGTAATAGGGGTATTTATACTGGAGTGGAGAGGAATGTGAAACGTCAGAATTCTTCAAAACAGGGGTGGCTCGCGGCTTGACTAAGTCGCGAGATCCAGTCGCGAGATAACCGTATGGCCAGTTGTCCTGTTTTGTCCTGTAGTGCTCCAGCTAGCAGACTGTTCACCTTCCAGCATGCTTGGCATGTGAGGTTGCTTCTGGCGGCTTGAAGCCGCGAGTCACCCGCGAGACCCAGCCGCGACACTCTGTTTTCTTGCACACTCTTGAGCAAACTTCACTCTATCTCACTCACTACCCTTACATCAAACCCACCTAAATACAAGGTTACTAAATGCTGAATTACAAGCAAATTTGGCACGGAATAAAGCCAATAAGATGGTTGAATAAATTCAACCTTACAATCTCCCCCTTTGGCTATTCCGTGACAAAACCCTAAAACAGACTCTAGACTTAACATGTGAGTTGGGAAAAGTTGAACAAAACTCACTCACGCCTAACTCTAGAAGCTGTGAAGCACTTGAATCATATGAACATAATACTCCTGAAACACAACAATACACCATGATCATTGTAAGCAGAGAATTATAAAATGCATATGAAACAGGCAATAAGTGATCAAGCAAAGATGGAGTTATGAAACAAACCATGGCTTGATCAACCAAGTGAACACCACAAGGTAGTGATCACAGTGCTCATTCACACTTGGAATGAACACAAGGACATACAAGTTAACAAGCACAAGGCAAGACACTTGTATGCACAACACTCAACCAATGCATATCACACAAGGCATATGCATCTAGGAACAATCCTACAAGGGCACAAGAGTGACAGTACATAAACCAAAATGCATACCATTTAGATTAAAGTACTGATTTCAACATAGCATAAAGGTTGCACTAGGCAAGGTACAAACCATAAAGCCTACAAACATGCAAAAGACATAAACCCTAAAAGCTTACATAAGCACATGGGTACAAAACCAAACATCCTGAATAACATCATCAAAATATATTAAACTTTAAACCAAGAGTATAAGTTAAGAGTTAGAAACAATACACCAAAAAACATAGTGTATCAAACCCATAAACCACTAAAAGTACTTAAAACATGACTCCCCCTCAACACATTACTCCCCCTTAAGGGCTGCTCTTCTGCTTCTCAGTCCATCCTTAACAGAAACATCTCCCCCTTTTTGTCAGGAATGGCCAAATGGTCAGTGTTCAGGCTGAGTGGTGAAGTTGTCAAGTTTTGCAGACAAAACATCAATCTGATCCTGCATAGCTTTCATCCTCTCAGAGTGCTCAGTCTGGACTTCTCTGATCCCATCAAGTCTTTCCAGAATGATTTGGAAAGCATCTGGAGGAGTATCTGAAGAAGTTGATGCTCTGGGTCTTTTGCCACTCCTCCTGGGTGTTGAGGTTGATGGATGCCCGACTGCCTCTGCTTCAGTCTCCATTGGGACACCTTCTCCTTCATCACCTTCATCTTCTTTTCCTGGAAGTCTAACACTTATCCTTTTGCAGGTAAGCCTGTTAATTGCAGAAGGTGTGGACATGGGACTGATGTCTTGTGGGATAGGAACACCCTTCCTTCTAAAAATCCTCATAAGCAAACTGGGAAAGATCAGTTTTGGCCTAGAGGTTGTTCTTGTCTCATCCACAATGATGTCATATATGTGGGAACTTATGTCTATGAAGTTCTTTTCTTTGAGATCCATCAGAAAGATTGCTCTAGCACAATTGATGGTAGTCAACTTCTTAATGGGATAGAGGTTAAACATCATGATGATCGTTAGGCACCTCATGTCCACTGGAAAGGCAGTGGTATTCAAACATTTTCCTTCTCTCTGCCCACCTATCCTTTGTTGAACTGTTTCAATGGATACACTCCTATCCTTGTAGTTGATAAACTCCTCATCATCTAATCCTTCAAGTCCTAGTGCCTCATCTATGACATGAGCATCTACAATGAATTCTTTCCCTCTAACCCAGCAGCTTAACTCATTCTCCTTTATCACAGCATTTGAGTAAAATTCCCTAATCAGGGGTTCACAAACTACAGGGAAATCACTCAGAAGTTTTTCCCATCCTCTACCTTCAAAACAACTGGGGATAAAGGTTTGTCTTAAATCCTCCAAATCAACAAATCTCTCTTGAATAATTCCTGCACTCAAGAAGTTATCCCTGTATCTCTCAAAGTGATGAACTAACCTAAAAAGCTTAGAATCCATTTTCAACCTTTTGTCAGCCTTCTTCGCAGTAGTTTTCTTCTTAGGAGGTGAGGGAGCCATCTGTGATCAATCAGAAGAGGCCACAACAATACAGAGCAATATACGTGTAAAACAAGTTAGTCTCATGTAATTATCAAAGAGATATCATCCATACAACTGAACTTGAAGCATTTAAACACAGGCTATTTAGATCAATTACATGGAAAAACAAGCCTAAGATAGGAAATACACATAACAGCATCAGATATAGAAACTAACTTAAAGGCAGTTATATGTCAATGAGACAAAAACTGAAAATGATATGACACATAAACAGTATTGTGAAGCACACATATGCTCCCAAAAGATTAACACAAAAGAGCAGTCATATTTAGCACATTAAACTCACAACCCCAAAAAAAATTGAAACAACTCAACAGCTCAAAGATCAGTGAAAATCAAAGAATCACATAGCTAAGCACAGAATGAAGAGTAATAGTGAAACAACTAAGAACAAATCACTTCTAGCAGCAGCATTCGCAATCTAAGCGTGAACAAGGAGCAAATTCCGAAACATAAACCCATTTCTAAAACACAAATATATACGAAAGATCAAAGGGAAAAACACAAAATCAAGTAGAAAAGAGTGGCAGAACAGAAACCCCATACTTGTGACTTGAAGATTTTGAGCTACAAGTATACAACAATGGAGATTGGAAATGGGAGCACGGAGTGTTTGGGAGGGAGAAGATGAACAGTCACAAATATTCGAGGGAAAACTGAAACAAGTTTTAAAACTGCCCTTATTTCTGCAAAACACGCGATTTTCGCGACTGGATTAAGTCGCCACACAGTCGCCAGCTCAAGCCGCCAAAACACACAAGACCAAAAATTTTAAAAAAAATTTCTAAGTGTTTTTCGCGACTGGAAGGTCTACCCGCGAGTGAGTCGTGAGCTGAGCCGCGAAAATCTCTGAGTAACCTCGTGACTGGACCTTCCACTTGCGAACAAGTCGCCAAAAATTACCCGCAGAGACGCGACTGAGGCTCGCGACTTGACATACCCGCGACTGAGCCGCCACAACAGGGCAAAACAGGTTTTTTGAAATTTTCAGATTTTTCAAACAAAAATACTTTCCAAAAGCACCTAAAACACTCAAAAATCTTTTTGTGCTTGAAAAAACAAAGATTGAGCATGTGAAAACACATTTCATCAAGTACAATCACACAAATGAATATGGCATTTATTGAACATAAACTTGTGTGTTGTGTGTGGATATCAACAATGAGATAGTCCTTCGTCTAATGTGAAGCTTCAATGATCAATTCAACCAAGCCATACACAATTAGCACTAGATCATGTGACCCATCTCAATTATAGAAATATGTATATATGACTTCCCACAAAACTTGATAACATGATTTGGAGCTTTACATTTGACTCCACTTTCAAACATAACAATTGACCTTTTTGATCTTTTGAGTCAATCACCCCTCATTGTGAGAGTGATATAGGATATTTCACTTTAATGAATAAGCCTTTGGCTTTTTGAATAAACATTCACTTCAATATAAAGTCGCTTACCCTTTTTCCTAGTCAAATACTAGAATGTGCGACAGGCTTTTGCAGCTCAATATCTCTTTTCATTTGGAGATTTACATTTGGTGAGCTCTTTTTAGCAAAACAAAAATAAAGAGTGGGAATATATATAGACACAAGTCTATGCAAGTCTCAAGATCAACAAAACCATTCACTAATCATTCATGACAAGTTTGAAGATCTATTTACAACAATCACAAAGATTTCAAGATTTTTCCCACAGTGATATAAGTGCATAAAGACAAGCAATGCTCGAAAATGCACAAAGCCATTAGCACAAAGGTACAAGGCAAAACAAGTTTTGAGACAAAAACTCAACAAAGTCAATCAAGCTTTTTGATTTTCTATTTTTATGTGTTTTTTGGATTTTTGACACAAGAAACAAAAAGATTGATAAAACAAAATTAAAGAAATGTACAAAAAGACAAACAAACAACCAACAGCAAAAATAGCAAGCAAAACAATCAAACATAGTCACAAAGCATAGGAAGTATTGATGCATGGACATGTTGTAATGCTTATGCATGAGTACCCTTATTCACCCTCACGTCACTTGCGTTTGGGGTGATTTCCTTATAGGATTGGGTACGGGAGTTAGGGCTTTCAAACCTTCGTGAGAAGCTTTCCAAGTAGTTGGTGAATGCACCAATCATCTTCATCACGTTCATCATTCCGGGATCACCATTCTGATCTCTAGATTGATCTCCAGCCCAACTTCTTCTCTCATTTCTAGGTCCTCCTGACCTTTGAGGGGTTGCACTATTCTTTGCTCTCAGCTTTTGGCAATTTGGTCGAGTATGCCCTTGAAGTCCGCAGTAGTGGCACACATAAGTTCCTCTAGGACCTCTTTGTGGTCGAGGACGTGACTTGGCACGAGATTCAGATCTGTCTGCAAACTGATTGCGAGGATTTAACATCCGTTGGTTCACCAAATTCTTCTTCTCCTCCACCTCGAGCTTCTCACCAGTAAGGTTAGCTACAACTGGAGCTTCAGCCTTTACAAACTTCACTCCTTTACTAACATTTCCAGACGAACTACCTCCTCCGGTATATCCCAATCCGGATTTGTCTGAGAAGCTCTTTTGAGATGATATAACATCATCTAGCTTCTTGGTGGTAACCCTCTCTACTTTAGCATTAGCTTGCACAACCTCACTCTCAAGAAACCTTACTTTTGTGTAAGCTTCGGACAACTCTCCATTCAGAGTTTCTATCTCACACTTGGCCTCCCTATATCGGATTAGGAGACTTTTGTAGTCCTCCTCAGCCTTCTTCATTTTTCTCACAGCAGCCTTGGCCACCCTTGTGTATTCCCCGGACTTCTCCAAAACTAAGTTATAATTCTCCTGAAGATTCGCGTTGCTTCCATCTACTTCAGCATCCGATTCTTCAACAATTCCTAGTGATTCATCATCACTATGTTCTCCAAGGTCTTGCACAAGCAGATTCAGTTCATCTGACGACTCAACATGAGCAATAGTCATAAAAGCCGAATAGTTCCCCTCTCCATCACAGCTCTCTTCAGACTCTGAGTCAGACGAATCCGAGTCACTCAAGGTCGTGGCATACACTTTACCTTTCGATTTCAAATAATTCGGACATTCCTTTTTGAAGTGTCCATGCCCGTTACATTCGAAACAAGTGACACCTTGTGTAGGTTGGGATTCTTTTCCATCTTTCCTTTTGAATTCCCTTTTCTCCCTTCCAGAACTTTGGAATTTTCTTTTATCATCAAATTTGCCATTATTTTTGAATTTCAAAAACTTTTTGAAATTCTTGACAAGGTATGCAACATCTTTGTCAACCACATCTTCTCCCGATGAGTCTTGATCTTCTACCTTCTCATTAATGGTCTTTAGAGCAAGAGATTTACTCTTCCGTTGATTGGGCAGCGACATCTCATAAGTCTGCAGAGAACCCACCAGCTCTTGCACTTTGATGTCATCGAGGTCCTTGCTCTCTTCTATTGCTGTCACTTTAGCTCGAAAACTTTCCGGTAATGATCGAAGGATCTTTCTTACAATCTTCGAGTCCTCCGTTTTCTCCCCCAAGTTGAACTTGCTGACAACCACTTCATTTAACTTCCCATAGAAAGAGTCAAAAGACTCATCCTCACTCATTTTGAGCTCCTCAAACCGAGTGGTCAGCATTTGTAACTTGGTGTCTTTCACTTTCTTCGTGCCTTCATAGGTAGTTTCCAAGATCTCCCATGCTTCTTTGGCCACGGTAATATGAGAAATCCTGTGAAATTCATCTGGAGACACACCACAGAAAATAGCATTGAGTGCTTTACTGTTAGCATTAGATGCAGCAAGTGCTGCCTTATCCCATGTGGATTTTGCTGCCTCTGGTTTGGTCCAACCAATCTCAACAGCATCCCAAATGGATTCATCATTAGAACACAGAAAAGCTCTCATTCGAACCTTCCAAAAAGCATAATTACTACCATCAAAATATGGAAGTGCATTTAGGGATTGAGACCTATCCATCTCAAAAGGGAGTCAAGGATCACACAATGGTAATGAAACCAATATCAGTGTACCCGCTCTAATACCAAGTGAAAGTTCAAAAAGGTGTAAAAACACCTTTGAACGTTTAGACCCCCAAATAACAACTTAATCAATTCAAGCAATATGTCAAACAACTAGTGTGCGGAAACTTAACATATGCTATCATACGAAATTGATTAAATACTATCTAAGCCATAACAAAATAAAATCCACAGCAGATAATTTAAAGGCAAAGATAGAGGAAGGAAGATGCAAGCACAAAGACAACACGCGATGTGTTATCGAAGAGGAAACCGAAGTCCTCGGCGAAAAACCTCTCCGCCGCCCTCCAAGCGGTAATCAATCCACTAGAAAATATAGTTGGGATACAAGGACAGCAATAGACCCTCCAAGCCTAATCTACCCAGTGCACCTAAGCCCTCCAAGCTTCTTGCTCCAACGAGGTTGCGCCGAACCTTTTTCTTTTCTAGCTTTCCGGATTCCGCTACTAGACCATAGCATCAACCAATGAAGATTGGTTCCTTCCTAACTGCTTCCCAGAAATCCAAACAGCAGACTCACAAAGATGATGATGGTGAGAACCTGGTTTGGTATAATGCCTCTCAAGGATTTAACAATGGAGAGGAAGAGAGTTGAGGAATTTGAAGAGATTCTAAGGTAGAGATTGTGGGTGAAACAATCTGGTTTTTTCTTTAGGGTTTCTCTCTCAAAATTCTCTCTGGAAGCTCTCTTTCAATCGTGGGTAATAGGGGTATTTATACTGGAGTGGAGAGGAATGTGAAACGTCAGAATTCTTCAAAACAGGGGTGGCTCGCGGCTTGACTAAGTCGCGAGATCCAGTCGCGAGATAACCGTATGGCCAGTTGTCCTGTTTTGTCCTGTAGTGCTCCAGCTAGCAGATTGTTCACCTTCCAGCATGCTTGGCACGTGAGGTTGCTTCTGGCGGCTTGAAGCCGCAAGTCACCCGCGAGACCCAGCCGCGACACTCTGTTTTCTTGCACACTCTTGAGCAAACTTCACTCTATCTCACTCACTACCCTTACATCAAACCCACCTAAATACAGGGTTACTAAATGCTGAATTACAAGCAAATTTGGCACGGAATAAAGCCAATTAGATGGTTGAATAAATTCAACCTTACAGTCGCCGAGTACATATTAAGTACTAAATGACGTGTGTGACTGTGATTCCCATTGCACTAATAGATGCAACTAAGTGTTATGTATTAGCATTATCTATTAAAAAAAAGTATATTGTATTTGTAATTTTCTTCTGCATTCATAATAGTGTATATTGGCATGCTATATCTTGTTAAGTAATCCATTAAATTAATGTCAATTGGACTTTTGGTTTGAAACAGGGTTTACTTCTCGACAGCAGTGTCCTTAGTGAATGTATTACAAGTGGGATAAACTACAGACACATGCACGGTGAATGACAAATGACATGGCAATTGTATCAAACTAATCAAATAACATATCGATTGGCAAAGGGACCTGCCTCCACTGGCGGTAGTGGCGACCTCATAACAGGGCATATTAGTGGGAACCTCGAATACGCCCACAGCTGCACCAACATCATTGCTCCTCCAATCTGCATCGCCTTCGACTCCGATGCCTTGCATAAGTGCCTGTACAGCCAGGCTAATACCCCACTACCCCAACTGTACCTCTTCACGTTGCTGATTGGGTTTAGGAACTGTAGAGGCATCACCGACACCCGGTCTGCCAACTTGTCCATAAACAAAATCGTCCCCAACCGATTGAGTATGTGATAGCACGCATGTTGCTGCACTACCTCATCAGTAGCATCCACAGCTAGGGGACCACTAAATTGTGCATCCAGCCAGGTGAATCTGAGCGTCGCCCCAACAAGGATAGAGGTGTTCTCATGGGGATGCGGTATCGGGTCTGGTGGACGATGACCCAATAACTGAAGACACAATGTAGGCCAATCCATTCACAGCCCCAGTAATTGGCAGCCCATCAACACGAACCCCTAGCATCACCTCAATATCTTGTAAGGGGATGCCCATCTCTCCATGCAGTAGGTGGAATGTGGGCGTCTCTAGACGCCAACGCTCAACTAGTGCTGTGATCAACGCATGATCCACTTCCAAGTTTGGAACCTTGAATAACCCTTCAAAACCTGCCTCAGTTATGTACCGAGCAATCCGTGGGTCAAGCCCATGCTCGGGTAACTTGCAACTTCGGCGTCTGCACTTTAGCACACTTGACACTACCTGCACACGAAAAAGCATTGTCTTAGGATAGTGCATACGAAATAACTATAAGAATGCTACATAATAATAATATGCAAGAAACAGTAGGCTAACTAGTTAGTTCCGAACATTTTGCAATACGTTAGTTACAATGTTAATTGCTTATTCGCTCTACCTCAATAGCAGATAGGATCAATTCAACATCAATGACATTGTTTAAAATTAGCACTAAGGTGATGGGCATCATGTTTTGAAATGAATGAACAAAGTGCCTCACTATGTCAAATGGAGTAGGGAATTAGGAATCAAGGTCATCAGTTGTCTTATGTGTAGCCACACGTAATTGTGTGCGCATGTTTGGAAAAAAGAATAGTAGCGGATTCATTTTTTTATTGATTACTATAGCTTCTAAATGAGATCTACTGACTTTGAACATTTCTGCTCCATACAATGTTCTTGATTATTTATGCTTCATGCCATTTTCTCTTTGGATTAAATACAATTCTGCCTAAACCAAAAGATTCTGCCATGTCCAATGTCTATTTGCAAAGAATCAAAGAACCCTACAGAAATAAAATTAAATGATTTCGACATGTCCAAAGTTCAGTACAACTACACACCTGACCAGCTGGCGTCTCCCAAAGTAGCGTGGATCGATGAACCGGCTGCCGCGTCAACTGTGTACCAACCGTCGGTCCAGGATCCACATTTCCCACTTGCTGCATATCTGACACGCATGCAATCATGTTAGACATGTAACTCTATGTTTAATAGTGAAGAAAAGCTTGGCTTTTGCAAGTAAACACAGGCAAGTAATTGAATGTTCTACAACAAATTCACAGAAACAAATACAGAGAGACAGAGTGAAAGAGAGATTTGACAGAAAATTGAAAACATATAATTGCTAAACTAAATTATACATCATGCATCTATATACACTGATTTTCAATCCATTTAATCATATCAAGGAAGAGTTAAAGTAAAACACTAAAATATAAACAACCTAACGTTCATGGCTGCAAGGCATAAACATAAAAGACACATAGTTGCAAATTGTATAAGCAACCTAACCAACCAACCAAGGTGAGATTCAATGTCTAAATCAAACAAAGTAAACCAACAAGGACAAAGTTTAGCTACAAAATTGGTTGTAACTTTAGGCTACAAACTCACTCAATAAAATAAATATTACTGCATATTTTGAAAATCTAACCGTTGAATTACATGTTCTTTACGCTTTTAATACACATGTCAATTTTTGTGTCAATCGGATATTATTTACTATATAATCTATAATTTTATATTTCATGTATAATTTTAAATTACAAAAACTTGCAATTTAAAAATTTATTGATGACATAGCTATTGATCTTTAATTTTCTTGAAATTTTGCAAACATGAAAGATATAAGAAGAAGATATAATCCAATGGTGGATTTGTCAAAATTCACTTCCAATAAAAAGATATTGAGTGAGTTTGTAACCCAAGACTACAATCAATTTTGTAGCTAAACTTTGTTCAACCAACAAATGAACACAGCATAATGCAAACCAAACAATCAATTAAGCACCACAAAAAACACCATTCTAAAACACTAAAACATAGCTCTAAAATTAAAAGGTACCCAATTACCAATTACCCCTAAACAAGCCCTGCCACCCATCAGTACTAGAATTTCCCTTCTTTAATCAAAGTGTAAAGTTCTTTCCTTTTGCTTTTGCTTGTTCCCGTACTTGACATCACACTCTAAAAGAAATCTTATTTAATAAAGCAAGAACTGAAAAGGGTTCATTGTAACTTAGTGGCTACTGAGGTATGTTTTCAATAAAAAAAGGGGGAGACAAACATGGAAATAGGTAAAGGTTCCATTAGAGACTCTAGTGCAATGGACATCTCACTCACAAGCACAACTTTGGAGGCAACTAATAATAGTCAAATTAATATTGAGCTTTATTAAATGGATTAAACAACTGTGAGACCTATACCTTCAAATGATGGTGTGTGCATAGTTATGTGTCAAATGAACACTGAATTGGTGACCATAACAGTCCAAGACCTTTGCTTTCTTCTCTTTTGGGTTTTTTTCCTTCATTTGTTTTTATGAAGTCGATTATTTTTTCTCTTAGAAGTCAATTATATTTTTATTGGTCAAGTCTTGGTCGTAAATTAGGTTATTAGTAATTCATTTCTTTTCTTCAAATCAAGCAGATTTTTTAAAATCAATAGTTGGCTTTCCTAAGTCAACTAGAAATAGGGTCAAGGTAGTTAAAGGTGAAAGGCAACCTTAAGGTGCCAAGGCCTTATATGACCCGACGCCCTAAGGTGTGAGGTGACAAGGCCTTTGGTGCAGCCAAGGCCAGCCCATTCCAGAAGACCTAGAATTTACCAAATTGTCTTTATTTTGGGAGAACTTAATTAAAAGCAATCCAACAGGGAAAAACAAAAACAAACAATCAAATAAGTGTCAAGTCAATTCAACTTTAGATCGACCAACGAAGGTCCCAAGATAACTCTTCATCATCTGAAATTCCCAAATTTTTTTTTAAAAGTCTTTAAAGAAAACTGCAATCAAATAACAGTACATTCAAGTTTAGACTAAGGAAGGTCCCAATAGAACTCTTCATCATTTGAAACATCCCAATAGACTAAGCCAGTTACATTCCCATCACTGACTCGTAGGTTTTTAATTTTTTATCATTTTTCATCTTTGCTTCTTTATTGCAATTTCCATCTGCATCAAAAGCCTAGTGGCAATTCATATTCCATTCTTTTCCATTAATTAAATTATATATCAAACCCCATTCAAAAGCCTACACTTTATAGAGTCAAAAATTAATTCCGACACACAGAAATCAATATCTCCACCAATACCCTTGGGAAATAAGTATAGTAGGCCAAACCACCAAAAAATTAAATAAATAAACAAAGCCCTAGGTCCGTCAGAAGCACCCTAGAAGCACCACAACCTAAAAACAGTTGGCTTTTCAGAGGATGTACTATTTCCATTCCCAAAAGCCACCACAAATCTCAATGCTCCCTAACCTAACCCAACCTATTATGAAAGGATTGGGTGACCCTAAAAGGCCACTAAGGCCACTAAGTTCCCTTTTCAACCCCAAATGTAATAGATGATAATAATAATAATTCGATGTACTTAGTCAACAAACATAACCCACAGAAGCTGCTAATCTGACACAAGACAGGAGCTTGAACGGGCTTTAATACCAAATTTGATGTAGCCTTTTTAGGAATTTCAACACTAAACTAGATTCTTGATAACATATTGATTGTGTTGATGGCTGTTTGGTATTTAAACAATAAAAAGAACATCAAATAAACAAAGATAAAACATTGGGCAATCACACCTAGGCTTTCCTAAGCACTCACATTTAGGTACAAGATAGCAATTGCGATTGAAAAAAGTTGGAATGTTCATTATATAGGCTACTTCTAAATCCTTTCTTAGAAAGACTAGGAATACTAATAACAAAAAAAAAAACTTTAAGAACTTTTAAGACAATTCTAGTCTCTTAAGACAATCAATTATGCATTTGTACACAAAATGTAAGTGACTTTCAACTGATGTGGTAAGTAAGTTTATATGTTCCCATATGATATTACAAGGATAATGACATGAAAAAAAAAATTACAAACCAAAACTTAGCTGTTGAATAAAAACAATATGGCACAGTTAGAGCCCTAAGCAGAGTAAATGGCAGCAAAGGTTTTAGGATGTCCATGGTCTGTGTGTAGATATATGCGTGCATATCCACTATACACACATTATATCTATTATAATAATAACTAAACAGAGTGGAAGCTTGTAAAAGCCAGTAACTTTGAAGCTTGTAAAACCAATAGCTTCTCAATTCAACATCATTCAGCATTGAATTAAAAAGAAATTTTCCCTAATTCAAAATCATGACATAACTTGTAACATAATTTCTGGAAAAAATAGAGATTGATTTGATACACTTTCAAACTATATGAATTACAAACCAATTTCCCCTAACAATGAACACCGTTGTCATGCTAACTGTATTTTACATGAATTTCTGCCCTAGATGTGCATCAAAAAACACTTCAAAACCAAACCCACTTCAAAACCAAACCCAACAAAGCTAAAACAACAACAATAATTATGAATACAGATAGACAAAAATCTAACAGCGAAAAACTTAAGAAGCCACACTCAAATCAGATTACATACAAAGGGAAAAAATTAAAATTTGAACTCAGCATTTACAAATTACCTTAATACGTTTGTAATCCTTTAACTCCGAAGACATATTGGGTTGAGCTTCGGCTGTGGTGAGATTGAAAAAGTGTGGGTATGGGTATGGGTTTCGATTCAACTTCGGAAAGGGTCTACTGAACGGTTTGGTTTGGGTGTGGGTAGAAATAGGAGAATCTGACAGTGGCTACTGACGGTGGCTACTGAACAGACTAGCGGTGGCTACTGATCGGACTGAGGAAGGGAGAGAGACTGTAGACTGCAGAGGAAGGAAGACAAACAGTTTTAGAGACGTTACATTTGAAAACTGGTTCATATTCCGCATATAACACGTTTTCCCCATTGACGAGTTACAAACAGTAACGCGGGAATATTTTATTCCCCAAAAGCCAAGCTGGAACACCAGCGTGGCAAGAACCTGGCCACAACTCGGTTTCTTCATAATCAAGTTACTTAAGTAACTCGCCTTTACGGTGATCGAGTATTTAAATAGGGGCACGCCCCTATATAGTTTCGAAACAGGGGCATTATGCCAAATATGTTTCCCAGAAAGGGCAAAAGGCCAGAATCCTCTTGTTGAACTTGTATACCCCCATAATAGGAAATTTGAAATTAAAAAAAAAAAAATTCTTTTATTTCAAGATTTTTAAATTATATATTTCAATCATCTAGGGAGGTTAGTGTCAATAATTTGTAATTTATGGGAGGTGAGTGTCTAATTAAAAATTAGAGGAGAGGTGAGTGTAACATATATATATATATATATATATATATATAAAAAAAAATAAAAAAACCCTTAGGGAAGGTCAGTGAAAATTTTCCATAATACATATTAATTAAATCTAATTACTATTTGGTTTTCGGCCCATATGACTATAGTGGACCAGGTGGAAATTAGCATCCACTCTCTTTGCTTTCCCACTTATTTTCTACTCATTTAAACAATAGAAAAACTTTTAATCTTGACGCAGTTTTTATTCGTTCTCTCCCTCTCTTTTCTTTCTTACCAAATAAAGTGTAATACAAAATATATAAAATTTGCTAAAAACGTGTTACTATATATCCTTTTGTTAAATTGAGGGGTGGAAACCCTAGATCCTAAATGTTGCTATTGAGATTGTTGGAGATGTGCCAATTGCCGAATGGTCTTTGATAAGAAAAATTATTCACTTCCAGGGGAGTACTCCCATGATAACAAGGAGTCCTTGTAGAAGCAACGTTCTTTTACATCTAATAGCACTACAAGTGATCCAAACTTTGCACATGATACAAATAAAATTGGAAAATGATTGATTGTAGAAATGAAAGACACAGTCCATCCATTAAATGTTGCATGGATTTAAAAACATAGGAACAAGATCATCTCTATTTAATGGTGTACAATTTTCATACGATAAGACTAAATATACTTTTAGATTTATAATATCTAATTTGAACCATAAATTAAATGATTCAATTTCAAATACCATCCAATTGGAAAGCCCTATGCGTCCTTCACATAAACATGTAAATTTCCGTAGGAAGGCAACCAATAAGATTGGTTGTTTCAAATAAAACCAAACACAGTAGGACAATGAAAAATTGAAGACAATTCAAAGGCATGGGGAGATATTTCCACAAATTAATGAGCAGTTAGATGTGCCTTGAATGATCCAAGTTGGTTCGTGTACAACTTGGTTCACGTAGAGTGCTCGGCCAACAAAAATGTAGAATGTGGATATCACTCAAAATAATATGTAGTACAAGCATCCATCTATATCTCTCACTCTATAAAAGGGTAGCTAAACAATGGTATAAGGCAGAGTTGGCTATCTTAGCTTTCTGTTTCCTATTCCTTCCATATATAGTTTTCTCAATGGCTAAATTTGGTCATGTTGGTAAAAGCCCTTCCATCATCTCCACAATAATGCTGGTGCTTGGGCTGCTAACGGCTACCCTAGGCACAACAGGTCTCTCTCTCTCTCTCTCTCTCTCATTGATACATGGTTTTAAAGTCTTTTACAGCCCAAATCAAATGCTTTTGTGTCTTAATTAACCCAAGGTTGAGGAGCTGTGATATTGTCACACACCCACAGTGTACTGCCTAGCCTCTTGCACCCACATGTACATGTGGGTTCCATGTTGTTGTGACAGGATATACGGAATAGTACACTTACTAAGACACCAAATAGTACTATCCATGGAATTATAGGAGTAGAAAGTAGAAACCACCAATGTTAAAGGGCTCCTACATCAGTTAAAGTTGCCCTCTATGCAATAGATATTCCTATGAGCTAAATTTGATTGAACCAACCTTAGTCCAATCTCCACAAATCTGTCTTGGTCGTCATGCCATTTTTGGAATTGAAGCACGTTCACGTTGCATGCTCACCAAAAGTAGCCTGGAATGTTATAATAGCATTTAATTAAGTGCTACTCTATAGTTGTCTTTAGAGTGGGCACCTAATAAAAGGAAGTCACCGAATTACTTCTCTTAAATGAGCCACAATTAGCCTTCTAAGCATTTAAATTAAGAAATAGCCCATAAGTTGTGTTTAGCTCTGTGTTTGTTGGGGGGAGGGGGGGGGGGGGAACTTCTCATGTTTTTGTTGGTTGGCCTCTCTCTCCATATAATGTAGAAAAGCAGAAAAGGGAAGTGAGCCAATAGAATCAGGTGCAAACTTGACTTTACAATGTAAGGACACTATGGTTTATTGTTATCTGTTGTTTTTAATTTTTAATATAATGTCGCTATCTTAGACCGAGATTTATTTCTTGATTCTAGTGTTTTAGGGTTCATATCAAATATATCATTACGAAAAATAAAGTTTCCTTAGCTTTATAGCGTATAAACAAAAATTCAGGTCAGAATTTCATGAATAAGAATTTTTCAAAAATATTTTTCTCCTTTCTTTCCGTTGAATTCTAGTTATTCCTTGTGGATTCAACTGGGAAATTAGAAGACAAAATAGCCAATTCATGGTTATGGCAAGTGGCAACAATTAGCTGAACAAATGAAAATTTCCATGATTACTTAGTCATATAGTATATCTTGTTCAAAATGCTAAGCTAGTCCATATTTTATTACAATAAGTTTACATATTAATGTGATTGGTGGATTTTAGCAACTTAATGAAAGAATATTTGAATTATTATTTTTTTATAATTGGTAACATGTTAGTTTGTAAGTCTTACATGTAATATCTCTAAACTCACTATTATTATCCGACGAATCTTTCACTTTTAATATATTATTATATTATGCCATCCTACAAACCCAATGAATAATCTTCCACTTTCAATATATTTATAACATTCCTGCCCTGAGTCCCAAACTAAGATAAATTGCATAAGCATATTTATGTATGTAAAACCATTGACTTAATGTCTAATCTAATGCAAGTGCCCAAGTTGGTGTTTGTTATGGAATGCTTGGTAACAACCTACCACCACCAAAAGAAGTTGTAGCTCTCTATAGACAAAACAACATCCAAAGAATGAGGCTCTATGATCCAAACCAAGTTGCTCTCCGAGCCCTTGGAGGCTCCAATATTGAGCTCATGCTAGGCCTTCCAAATGACAAGCTTCGAGAGATTGCTTCAAGCCAAAACAATGCAAATGCTTGGGTCCAAAATAATGTGAAAAACTTTGGAAATGTCAAATTCAAATACATTGCAGTTGGAAACGAAGTAAAGCCTTCAGATTCATTTGCATAGTTCCTTGTCCCCGCCATGCAAAACATTCAAAACACAATTTCTGGGGCTGAACTAGGGAACAAAATCAAAGTTTCCACTACCATTGACACTAGAGTCCTTTCATCAGATTCTTTCCCTTCATCTAAAGGCTCATTCAGAGTCGATTATAGGCCAATTCTTGATCTAGTCATTCGCTTCTTAGTGAACAATAGGTCCCCATTACTTGTTAACTTGTACCCATATTTTAGTTACACTGGTAACACCAAAGACATTTGTCTTGACTATGCTCTTTTCACAGCTCCCTCACCTGTTGTGAATGATCACCCACTAAGTTATCGCAACCTTTTTGATGCCATTCTTGACACTGTTTACTCGGCTATAGAGAAGGCCGGCGGGGGATCGTTGGTGATTGTTATATCAGAGAGTGGTTGGCCTTCAACTGGTGGAATAACAACATCACTTGATAATGAAAGAACTTACATTACTAATTTGGTTCAACATGTGAAGGGAGGGACACCAAAGAAGCCCAGAAGGCCTATTGAAACTTATGTGTTTGCCATGTTTGATGAGAACAACAAGACTCTAGATTTAGAGAAACACTGGGGCCTCTTTTCTCCAAACAAACAGCCTAAGTTCCAAGTCAATTTTAGTTACGAAGAGGGCTTTATTAAGTGCATCAAGGAATAAGAGCAACTTATTATGGTGCATAACAATTATTATAATAAGTAAGAGTTTTTGCTAACTAACAATAAATAAGAAGTAATCACCTCGTAAACAATAAATAAAAGAGTGCAATATCTCTGATGTAATATTATTAAGAATCATTTATCTCTAATGTAATGTTTAGGCATGTTTCATTGATGTATTGAATATCTACAAAATATTATTACAGAGCTCGTTGGCTTGACTAGTGTTTTTTTTTTTTTTTGGTTAGGGCTAGAGTTATAAGTATTTTTCATAACATAAGATGAACTATTTGTGTTATTATCATAGCATATGCAAATTGAAAATCTCAAAATCAAAATGTCAATGATACGTGAATTCCAACAATTAACTCAATTAGTAAAACCGTCTATTATTGTATGAGGGATCTGGAATTCTACCTATGCTAAAAAGAAACTTGTTGGCTTCTTAACTTGATGAGAATGAACAATCACCAGAGAGTAAATGTTTTAAATTTAAAATCCTATCACACAAGAACTAATATTGGAGCTTCTGTTACCCATAATGACCTCGTAGAAAGGCAACCAGTTATGATGAGATAGGTCATTTCAATATGTAAACATTCTCAAATCGCAAGGTAGAGAAGCCTAACATTTTCTAGAGGAAAGACAAAGTCCAAAATAACAACCAGTTAGATGAGCTTTAAGTGATGCACCTGGTTGCCATAGATAATTTTGTGTTACTTAATTTCCATGGAGTGCTTGACGGGTTAAATTGTGGTGGCATATAACTATTAAACAATCCATTTCCATGGAGTGCTTGACTAGCTATAGTCACTCAAAAATCTCAATCCCAAGCACAAGCATCTCTCTCTATAAAAATAGTGTTGGAAGCATAATTGCTTTCAATCCAAGCTCTTAGTCTACGTTTCTCTTCTATGTTTTTGTCAGTGGATAAATCTTATTCAACTGGGAATAGCCCTTTAGTGATGTCCTTAATGCTAATGTTTGTGATGCGGATGGCTAGCCTAGACATAATAGGTCCCTCTTTCTCACTTCTTTTGCACGCTATACATTAGGCTCCCAAATCAAAACTAGTCAAAGTAAATAATTCTTCTAGAAGCACGCCATTTGCCACAACTTGATGTGTGGTCGACTATGAGTGGTAATAAATCCACCAACTTTTCTCCACTACTACAGTCAACCACTCAAGAGTCGTGGCAACAGTTGTCTCTAGACCTTTTTATAAAGTAAAACCTCTATAAGATCACTTTATAAATTTTCATAAACCATACATATTCTATGCATTGCTTGAACAATTTTGATAAGTGGAGATCACAAAAATTTCACAATATCTTAAGTGACAGGTAATGATTAATATACAATAAAGTAATGCCAATTATGTTTCTATATGAAATTATACTATTCATAATCTATCACCTCAAAAGTTGTAAAAAAAAATTGTGAAATTATTTGTGTATGCAGCATTATTGGAACATTTAACATGTATGATATGAGAGATAATCTTAGAAAACCAAAAATTGGTAACATGGACTCTCTATTCTTATGTATTGTATGCCAAATGTTACCTTAGTAAAAAAAAATTTAATATCCAATTCTAGTTATGTTTTTAGTTTGTTTATAAAGCATAATAAAACCATGATTTTGAATATTTTATAAACTTATAGAGAAAATAATTTTTAATCATCTTGATATTTGTTTAGCATGATAATGACAGATACAAGGGTAATATATATTAAATGTCTCTCCAATTATAAATTTGGCATAATTGAGTCTACATTATAAATTTGGTAAAAGTGTCTCATAAAAAGCTATAAGGTAGTCTGATACTTTTACACTATGTTTGAAACAGAGAAAGATGGAGGGAGAGAGGAAAGTGTTGAATATACTAAAATTTATTGTATTCTAGTCATCTTCCATTTTCCTCTCTTCTATTCTCCCCTCATCTCCCACAATCCAAACATAGGGTTAAAGTCTAACTATACATGTAAATTTAACCAGAAGTGTATATATGACTGTTAACTTGTAAAAGGCTTCAAAAAAAAAAAAAAAAAAAAAAAAAAAAAAACTTGTAAAAGTCTATGGGTCATAGGCCGACCTTATTTTACTTATATAGCACACATACTTGTATTGCACATTTTACCTTCTATATAAAGGAACCCATGTATATTTTATTACTTATGAAATATAATACAATTCATTTAGTATTTCTAATATGGTATTAGAGTCATTACTCTGACCTTTTCTTATCAGTCTTGTCTCTCTTTGGTATTACTCCAAACTTACAATTGCTTCCGCCATCACAGTCGCTACCGCAGCCATTCGTTGTTGAATCTTCGACGTCTCTCAGTCATTGTCTCTAGTTCTGGACCTATAATTGGCATCGTTGAGGAGTCTCACACCACAAGGACCATTGCCATTATTGTCGCTACTGTGAATCTTGCTTGATTATGCTTTTGCAGGTACCACTGTGAACATCTTGTCCCGATCTACTTAATTGTGGAAGTCTTGCAGCCCTCGGAGCCTTCACGCTCTCTCACACATCGCCCAAGCAATCTGCATGAAAGCATGCACCTCACTCGCCTTCTTCTACTCCAAGCTGACATCACCCGTGATGTTATCAATGCCATGTCAGCCCTAGCTCATGTTAACATCCAGTCGCCTGCTTATGTCAGCCGCTTATGTCATCTTGCTAATGTCACCTCCATTGACTTCTGTTGACAGGCTCTAGTTGACTTTGACCGTTAACTTTTTACATGGTTGCCCGTTGACTTTAATGTCAGAGTTGACTTTTTGTAGTCAAGGTGCTCCTTATCCAGTTTTTCGCATAGATTTCATTTTTGAAGTCTATTTTTGCATATATTGCTTCTAAATGAAGAACAAGGACATATCTTCTTCTTGTTACAATAATCGTCACCAACAATCCAACAAACTGTTTTGCAATTTTTGCAAACATCTTTGCTATATTATTGAGGCTTGCTATCGTTGTCCACAATCCAACAAAAAATTTGATTTTGAATTAATAATTTGATATGTTATAATAAATAAACTTAAATTTCAACACTATATGAATCAGGTAGTTATTGACTGTAGATTTATTATGTACTTTGTGAGCATATGATGGAAATATGATCAAGACACAAAATTTGACATGTTCTATTTTAATCAGCTGCCAAGATAGGTGTTTGCTATGTAATGCTTGGCAACAACTTACGGTCCCTAAGAGAAGTTATAAATATGTACAAACAATATAACATCGAAAGGATCGACTCTATGACCAAAACTATGGTGCTTTCCAAGCCCTTAGAGGCACCAATATTGAGCTCATGCTTGGTGTCCCTAATGAAGAGCTTCAAAGCACTGCTTCAAGCCAAGACTATGCAAACACATGGATCCAAAACAATGTGCAAAACTATGGAGATGTCAATTTTAGATACATTGTAGTTGGCAACGAAATAGAGCCCAACGGTCCATATGCACAATTTCTTTTCTCAGGCATGGAAAACATTTAAACTGCAATTTATAGTGCTGACCTTGGATATAAGAATATTAAAGTCTCAACTCTCATTTATCAAGCTGCCCTTGCAGAGTCCTACCCTCCATCAGTAGGCTTCTTCATGTCTAAATACCGATCACTTCTTGATCCCATCATAGGCTTCTTAGTGAAGCATAAGTACCCATTACTCGTTAACGTGTATCCATACTTTAGCTACATTGGCAATATTCAAAACATTCGTCTTGAGTATGCTCTTTTTACTACTCCCTCAATTGAAGTGCAAGGTGGCGAACATGGATATTGAAACATTTTTTTATGCCTTTTACTCAGCATTAGAGAAGGCCAAATGGGGGGTTTTTGAAAATCATTGTGTCCGAGATTGGTTGGCCCTCTGAAAGGGGATCGGCGACAAGTTTTGAATATGCAAGTACTTACAATTCAAATTTGATTAGGCATGTCAAGGGAGGGACTCCAAAGAGACCCAATGGGCCTATAGAAACTTACATGTTTTCCATGTTTAATGAGAATCTAAAGACTCCTGATTATGAGAAAAACTTGGGCTCTTTTATCCAAACAAACAGCCTAATTCCAAATTAAGTTTAGTTAAGAATAGCACTAGCTAGTTCACTTTGGAATAAGGACAGCTTTTATGTGTATTATAGCTATAAATAAGACTTACTTGTAGTCCCTCTTCGTGGTAGGGAATCAAGTTTATGTACATATCCAAGATGTGAAAATAGTCTTAATAAAATTTTGTTCTTATCAGAATATGATAATCTCTTTTGTATGTTTGCATATTAATTTGATACAATACCGCATTTATTTTATATATTCAAAATTATACGTGAATTAAAGTTCTATCGCCTTAACGTAAAAAAAAAAAAAAAAAAAAAAAAAAAAAAAAAAAAAAAAAAAAAAAAAATGAAGAAAAAGAAAAAAGAGGATTCTGTAAGATTCATAGTTTTACATATAAAGACCAAGGCCTTTGTTTCTTAATCTGTTTGGAAAATTCTATGGCATCCTGCATAGTCTATCAACTCAAATCCATAATGGAAAACTTGAAAACAGCCACAAAGAAATCAGGGTGCTTCTCTTCCATGGTAGAAAATGTTTTCACATGATTTGTCATAAGAACGTTTAAAAAAAAAAAAAAAAGAATTTGATTGGATTTGTTTATTTGAGTTTGTATTGTGCATATGTGTCAAATCCCACATTAGATGTTTATTAGATGAATTATGGGTTTATAAGTGATTACAAGGAATCCTAATTTCAAATTGACTAGTCTTTTGAAAAATATGACTAGATTAAATTGAATTGAAAGTTTCGATTTTATGTTTTTGGAAGTGATTTTTTAAGAGAAGGAGAAGAGGTTTTGAAGGGATTTAAAGAGGGTGAGATATCTTTCAATTCCAAATCCTTCAAATAAGGGAATTTGGAGGAGAGGAGAGGGTTCCACTTATATATATATATATATATATATATATATATATATATATATATATAAGTGTAACTTTAGTAAGAATCTAAAGCTTTACTAGGGAACCAATGCAGTCTTAGCTTTAGGAGAATTATTTTAGTAGTTTTGGCTACTTGTGCCGACAGTGTTAATTTTCTCCATATATATATAAATATATATAAACCCTTTGAGTACGAATAAAATTCATTTAAGTCCTCTAATTTTATTTTTGTTCAACTGAGTCTTTTAAATTTTAAATTTACCCAACTCAAGCGTTTTATCCAATTTTTTTTTTTTTTAATTTCCATTGAAAATTTATTTCTCTCACATGAAAAAAAATCTATAAAATTAATAAAAGTATTTTATAGATTTTTTATGTGAGATTTTTTTTTTAAAATTTTTTTCATTAATTAATTGCATACTTAATCACAATATTTTTAACAAAAATTTGATTAGAAGCCCGAATTTAATAAATTCAAAATTTAAATGACTTAATTTAACGAAAGTAAAATTAGAAAATAAAATGAATTTCATTCAAACTTTGGGATACAATTTACATTTTAATCAACAAAAATTGAATTGTCAATTTTATCTTTATAAATAAATATTTCTTTAAATTGAACAAAAGAAGAAAAAAGAAGTATGTCGATTGTTTAGATGTCTTATTATTTCATCTCCCACTATTTAAAAAACCACTCAACTCTCCTCTCCTCTCCATCCAAGCTTTCAAACACAATTTCTTCCTCTTCATAAACTCAACCCCACACTCCATCCATCAAGAAAGAATGTGAACAAGTATGTGATTCCACCAACAAATGAGGAGCATAGGTTATTGCAAGAACCCAAAGTCATAAATCTTTTAGTCAATTTTCTAATCTTTTGCCTTTGTTTCTTGAGAAAATTTCTAGATTTTTACCCTATGGGGTTTCCGCAATGATGTTGCTTGAAGTTCCTGCTTGTTTTTCTTGTGTTTTCATAGGTTTGCAATGATTTCTTGATGCATGTGACTTGTTCTTGATGGGTCTTGGTTATATTTCAATAAATTTGCACGGAGCATTTAGGTTGCACTACTTGGTTGAACGCATCTGAAAATCTTGTTAGTCTTGGTTGCATTTCACATGCTTGATAAAATGCCACAACGATAGAAAATCATTATTCTTTGAGAATTTATACATGAATTCTTCTTAAAAGTTTGTTTCTTTTCATGAAATAAAATATTATTTTAAATTCAATGATCATTCTTGGCAATATTGGACTTTTAGGTGACAAAGAACGCTCATTACACTTACACGTGACTTTGATGAAACAAGGTATTCCATGAAGTTTGAAAGAAACCTTAACTTGAGCCATCTTCTTATCTTATGAAATTTTTGATAATGTGACTTAATGAAGACACGTAACCTTTTTCAAATGATAAATCTTGCAATGTAGTTGATGTCATTAAGTGCAATACTTTACAATTGAGATTGAGGCATAACATATGCCTGGTTGCATGAGATATGTGTACAAGTCTTGGCATGATTTGAAATTATTTCAAATTGACTCCATGAGTCATGTATTGGTGTGATGTCATTGATGGAATGACATGCTTGCATCAGTTTGCATGATCATGATGTGCATGTGATAGAGGGTGCACTATATTGGAATCTCATACATAATTCACTGTCTTTGTCGTAGTAAGCCCAGACTTGCAAGAATCAAGGGTCCTTGTGCCATTCCTCTTCATGGTGGTCTAGAGCTTGTTTAGAAGTTGAAGCCAAGATTTGTGCAGCAGGTTTTGGATATTTCCTTGATGCTATCACAATGAAAGAAGATCATCATCATGAGTAAGGATTTGATTAAATTTAGTGCTCTAGGAGAATTATTCTGGGAAACCAATTATACCTTTCACTTTTTAAATGTAGGCAAGGTAACTTTGTACCTAATGACTTCAAACTAATCTTTGGCATCAAGATTGGTGGTCAATCTTGCAAAATTAATAGTCCTAGTTTTTTTGGTTTTAGGGTCGCATTTTGTTTTATTGAGTTATATGAATGTTTTATTAGAGAATTGTCAAAGGAGTTGCTAGGACTTACTTAGTGCTGCAAAATTCCATGTGCCAAAATAGGTGCTAATAAGGGTTGTAATCATTGCAAAATAAGTTAGGTCAATTTTAAAATTAGGAATTGCTAAAGATCTCAAGTTTTAGATGGTTCCCTCGAGCTAGCTCGGGACTCACTTTAAAAAAAACTAGGTAGAGGCTTAGCTCGACCTTTGCTCAAGTGAGATTACCAATTTTGCAAATTGATTTAACCTAAACTTTTACCTATCTATAAATATGTACCCTTTGATGAATGGCTTTCAAAAGAGAGGATGCTGTACAAAGAGCATTCTAAGAAGCCTTCTTGCTCTGAGCCTAAATGGAGAAAATACTTCTCCCATTCTTTTCACATTGTGAACCTAAACTGATTTCCATCCAAAGAACAGAAATTCTTAACCGTTGTCAGTGAGTTCACTATCACTCATGGTGGAGATTCTAATCTGCAGTGGGAGACAAATGGGTCATTTGCCAGGTTACACATCAATTCTAAGTTTGCTAAGTTTTGTAAGTATAGGTTTCTTTTAAGAATCTTTATCTTATAGTGAAACTTCATGTGGGATTGGTTATCCGAAGTGGATTTTCTTTTAAAAGTTCTACAAAAGTGTTCCACTCATCATGTTCTTGTGTCATATTTTTGCTTTATTTTATTGCTTTTGGATTGTGGTGATATTCATGTTGGTGTTTTATCATTGTCATTGTTAAATTGTTAATGATTAATTAGGATACAAGTGGCAAAAAATGCGATAATTAGATTACTGGGGTTAATATTGAATTTTTCAGTATATATATCCATGATCCTTGTAATTCGTTTAGTTAATCTTCATAAAAAATTTTATAAGGAAAACTACATGATTTATGTGTTTACTTTGATTTTTTTTTTTTTTTTTTTTATATAGCTTGGAAGAGGTGCAAATAATAAAAGATAAACATAATAAAAGGAGCCCATTGTGTGATAACTTTTTTTTTTTTTTTTGAAAGACCCATTGTGTGATAACTGAAACTGTAATACTAATTACAGTAATTGTTGTGCACTATATAATATAATTTGATGGTTATAATGGGCATAGAAGGATTTGAACCCTGGATGTCTACATTAAAAATATCAGAAGATGTTAATCAATTAAATTACAAGGCTCTTAACAAACAACTGTTAATTACTTTTTTGAAGAAGGAACACATTAATTTTTGACAAGGAGTAAACTTTCCTTCTATACAAAGAAAACTTCAAAAAAGTAATCAAGTTAACTTCTTTTTCATGCCATGAAAAGTCAAACAGGAACCAAGTCCAAATAGGAATTTGTTATAATGGCTTTAATGTCACTACATTATAAGCACCTTGCCCATAACAACACTACTATTAGCCAATTCTTAAAGTAGGTGGCAAACAATGTATCATGCACTCCAGCCACTATAATCATGTATATATAGTATGCCACCTATTCAGTTTTAGTGTATGTGAGAGTGCCGCATCATTGTTTTCTTGTCTTGTGTCATTAGTAAAATTTAAGGCAAACTGTGGGATTTGGGTTTCTTGAGGTAGTTATTGTGCTACTATTGTAATCTGCTTGAATTTTTTCTTGTCTTGTGTCTTTTGTTAAAGTTTAAGGTAAATCTTGGGGATTTAGATTTCTTGAGAAGAAGAGAAGATTATTAAAAGAAGAATTCTCCTAGGAGAAAATTAATTTTAGAAGAAGAGCAATTTGATCATTCTATGGATTTTTTTGATAATCGATCATTCTATAGAGTTAAAAGAATACCCAGATGAGAGTAAGAGAGATCGTGCGTTGTAATTATTATTGAATATAGTGTATTTGATTTCTCTTTCCGTGGAGATAGGCTACTTGTTAAACCACATAATTTCTTGCGTTTTTGTGTGCTTGGTGCTTTATTTGTCTTTTCTGTTATTTGCTTCAATCTATGAGTGTTATTACACAAGAGATACTAGAGCTTCTACTATTTGCACAAATGATATTTCATATTAGAGTTCTCACTATCACACAACAATATCAGAGCTTCTGTTACTCAATGAGGACCTCGTAGAAAGGCAACATGCTATAATGAGAGATCATTTATATAAATAAACATTCTCACAATGCAATGTAGAGAAGCCTAAATTTTCCAGAGGAATGACAAAGTCGAACAAAATAACAACTAGTTAGACGAGCTCTAAGTGACGCACTTGGTTGCCATAGATAATTTTGTATAACTTAATTTCCATGGAGTGCTTGTGATGGCATGACTACTAAGCAATCGATTTCCATGGAGTGCTTGACTAGCTATAGTAACTCAAAAATTGGTCTCAAGCACAATTTCTATGTTTAGGCATGTTTCATTAATTTCTATGTTCATTAATGTATTGAATATCATTAATGTTTAGGTGGGTTCATTGAATGCTTTTCATTCCAAGCTACTGCTTGTGATGCTGATGGCTAGCATAGACATAACAGGTCTCTCTCTCTCTCTCTCCGCCACAGCTTGATGTGTGGTCTAGTGTAAGTGGTGATGAACCCACCTTTTTTTATCCACTATTACAATCAACCACTATTGAGGTGATATATTATGATTGATATACAATAAAAGTAATGCCAATTAATGACCCTTATGAAAGTAATGTCATACTAATCATGACTTGCCATCCCAATATTGTGAAAAAAAAAATGTAAAATTTGTTGTGTACATATAGCATTGTTGGAACTTGGAACAATTAACATGTGTGATATGAGATCATCATATAAAACCAAAAGATTCATTATATGTACTATCTATACTTTGTCTATTGTATGCCAAATGTTACCTTAAAAAGAAATTATTTATCATCCAATTCTATTATCATATTTTTAATTTGTTTTACAAGCATGATAAAACTATAATTTTTAATCTTTTAAAAATTATTTAACTTAGAAAAATAATTTTAAATCATCTTGCATTTGTTTAGCATGATAATAATCGATATGTGTAATATTAAATTATAGCTGGGTTTGGATACGGATGAAAAGCAACGCGTTTTGCATCTGCGTTTTTTTTTTTTTTTTTTTTGAGCCGTGATTTTTGATTTTTCTGTCAATGAACTGTTCACACTAGCAAAATAAGTGGTAGACAATGCACACCAGTGGGTCCCATGCACTGTTTATGGGACTCACAAACCTTACTTTTCAGCAACTTTTTCATTAAAAATGAGTTCCACGGCACTATTCATACATTTAAAAATTATTTTGCTACAGTGTTTTTAGTTTTCAGTTTTCAGCAAAATAAGTTGTATCCAAATGGACCTTATATCTCTCTGCAATTATAATTTTGATAATATTAATCTCTTAAAAAGTGGTTGGAATATCCTAAAATTTATTTCATTCTAATCATCATCCATTCTCCTCTCCTCTACTTTCATCTTCTCCCTCAATCCAAACATAAGATCAAATGCTAACCCTACGTGTATGAAGAAGTAAAACCAAACTAGCTTCTCTAAACCCATAGTTTAACTTTAACCTAATGCTCTCTACACAGTACACACCCAACTTTTGTGCCCAATCTCAAATCCATCATTTGTCAATAACCATTCCATCCATATATATAACTCTTCTTTATATAAATAAACTTAAATTTCAACATTATATGAATCTAGCAATTCTTAACCGTAGATTTATTAAATACTTTGTGAGCATATGATGGGAATATGGATAGAAATTGACATGTTGTTCTATCAAAATCAGCTACAAAGATAGGTGTTTGCTATGGAACGCTTGGCAACAACTTACCATCCCCAGGAGAAGTTATAAATATGTATAAACAATATAACATCAGAAGGATGAGACTCTATGACCCAAACAAAGATGCTCTCCAAGCCCTTAGAGGCACCAATATTGAGCTCATGCTTGGTATCCCTGATAAAGAGCTTAAACAAATTGCTTCAAGCCAAGACTACACAAACACATGGATCCCAAACAATGTACAAAACTATGGAGATGTCACATTCAAATATATTGCAGTTGGCAATAAAATAAAGCTTGATGATCCATATGTACAATTTCTTTTCCCTGCTATGAAAAACATTCAAACTGCAATTTATAATGCTAGCCTTGGAAAAAATATTCAAGTCTCTACTCCCATTAATCAAGCGGCCTTTGCAGAGTCCTACCCTCCATCAAAAGGTTCCTTCACATCTGAATACCAATTTTTTCTTGATCCTATCATTGGCTTCTTAGTGAAGTATAAGTACCCATTACTAGTTAACATGTATCCATACTTAAGTTACATCGGTGATACTAAAGACATTCGGCTCTCTCTCTCTCTCTCTCTCTCTCTCTCTCTCTCTCTCTCTCTCTCTTTATATATATATATATATATCATTTATTCTTTTTTGATAAATCATTGTATTTTTGTATATAATACTATTTTGGGTTGATATGATTTGGTAGTGTGTTTGATTTTTAAAGTTTTCGGTCACAACTCTTCTCTCTCCCTGTTTTAGCTTTTGTTTGATTTTTTTTTTTGACATAATACTTAGTTATTTTGGAAGTGAGATTTTAAATTTATATCAAAATACAATGTTGGCTATGTATTTGAATGTGTCTATCAACTATTAAAATTAACCGCCCAAAATGAATATGTATAGACAATATTTTAATTTTAACGTTTCATTGATTTATTATTTAGTTATAACATCAAAATTAAAGTAAATGAATATGTAAATTTAAAACTGCCTAAGATGAATTGTAAAGTAAATATATTTATATATTTAATATTTTCAAAAAATTAAAAGTAAAAAATAAATAATAAAAAGAATAATGATGTGACCAATGATGTGACGAATGAGAAGGCTCAACAGGAGCGTAATAACAAAAATGTGATATAAAGATCCAGTTAAAGGCAATTAAATCTTAATAAATAAAAGTATATGTAGTAAAAAAAAAAAATTAATCATGTTTTCTTTATGTTTTTATACAGATTATTCTTTCATTTCGATAGGTGAAGTGTTCAATTTTAGACATAAAGTCTACTTTTTTCCTACATATTATTTTAAATATTAAATTTATAATATGGTATATCTCTTCATTTTTCTCCAATTTCAATTCAATATGCTTTTGTCTATTAATAATATTCTATGCAATTTATGCAGACAAATTCTTTGTCATCGACCAGTGCAACAAAAATATATATAAATCTTGAGATCCCTCAGGTTGTTGAAATAATTGAAAGCATATTTCCAAAATTTATAATAACAAAAAAGTCTAATAAATAGCTTATACTATCTCACAAAATGCCATTAACTTAATATTTTCTTTAAAAAAAATTCAATGATAGGAATGGTCAAAAACATGATCCTATACAAGATATACCAAAAATACATGCAAAACAATTTTCATAGGAGGATTTATCTTTAAATAATATGAAGACAATAGTAAAGATAAAATGCATTGAATGAGATCCTATGAAACAGGTTCGTTAATAATTTCAAATTATACTCATCATTTATGTAAAATAATAATAATACATCATATTATTTACATTAAAAAAATAATACATATTAATTTCAAAGTTCATTGCAAGATGTGAATTGCTAGGGTATTGCAATAATAAGTAACATTGATACAACAATGGGTTGGTATTACATTTTGTGCGTACTTTGTGAAAGGAATGTCAAATTACAAGCAGCATCATTTTGGTATGCAAAATGTAAAACAAAAATAAATCTTTCTATCCCAAAGTTAGAGGAACTCACATTAACTACATACTCTCCAAATATTTATAATATATTTATCTCACTATAACTACTATGGGTCTGTTTGGATAGAACTTATTTTGCTGAAATTGAAAACTAAAAACTGAAAATACTGTAGCAAAATAATTTTTAAATATGTGAATAGTACCGTGGGACCTATTTTTAATGAAAAAGTTGCTGAAAAGTGTAATTTGTGGGTCCATGAACAATGCATACGTGCACTGTTCACTGCGGAAAGTCAACATTTGCGGTTACTGTTCAATGAACAGTAACCACAATACTCCAAAACGCGTGAAAACAAAAAAAGAAAAAAAAAAGAAAAAAAAAAGGAAAAAGAAAGAAGAAGAACAAAAACGCAGGAACAAAACGCAACGCAGCTTATAAGCGAACCCAAACACACACTATATATATACAATTGCAAACTACTTCAGATACAAGATTCAAATTGAAGTTTTTAATGCAACTAACAAAACAAAGTTTGTGATATTTGATCGAGATGCCGAGAAAATCTTAAATAAATCTACAAGATCGAGATCTTGCTGAAAAATAAACTAAGGTACAACTTATTTAAATTATTGTAAAAATACTGATATTGGAGAAGGAATCCCACGTGATTTGAAAAAAAAAATTAGGAAAAAAATGGATTTCTCTACTTCATTTGAATGAATTCAATCTAAAAGATGGTTTTGAAAATTATATAGTTGCTAAGATTTTTGATGCGCCTTCAAATGATAAAAAGATATGGAAGAAAAAAAAAAAAAAAAAAAAAAAACACAATTCAACATGCTATATTGATTCTTTTTGCTGCACTATTCCAAAATTAACAAAAATAAAAAATTTATAAAAAACTTTCACATCATTGAAATTTAATATAAATGCAAATACCTACGAAAAATCTTAGCAACAAAGTCCAAACTTTGTAAGATCTAATCAAGAATCTCTCGGTGCCAATTCATTAGTAATTAATACAAATGATGCAACAAAAGGAAAAAATGATGAAAGCTCAAAAATTGAACAAATATGGACGGACTAAATTTCAAATGATGAAGATGGAGAAACTGATGATAACAACAAGCATCACCATACCGCAATAACAAAGCATTGAAGAAGAAAAAATTCGTAATGAAGCTTTATATTACATCACATAATAAAAATCAACAATATAAAATGAATTAATATGCTTTTATCAACTTTTATTATACAAAATTACTCCAAGTTGTTTTCATTATTGCTCATTACTTGAACAAAATAATTATAATAGATATATGTGTGCAATTTATAATTGTTACTTTTTATGATGAACTCATTACTACAAAAGTTTTATAATAAATATGCTATAATATATGTATAATATTTTCCAAAAACAAATTTACATAAAACATTATAACATTATCTGTGCATCGCACCGGAAACTTACTAGTTTGGTATAATACAAATATTTTATTCAAAAATATATACATGAATTAGAGTTCTGACACCATCATAGTTTTACATATTAAGACCAAGGCATTTGCTTCATAATCTGTTTGAAAAATTCTGTGGCATCCTGCGGAGTCTATCAATTCTTAAGTCCATTACAGAAAACTTTTCTTGTATTACACCTTTATCCACTAGAAATCCTAAAAAAAATACCCAAATAATAAAAATATAAAATAAAGGTTTGAAATATGTTTTTCCAATAAAACCAATTGCATCAACTAACGTATATCATTCTTGATACGTGTATGACAATAGTAGGACAGTCACCCCTGTTTTAGAAGCTAACAAGCTCTATTTTCAAAATAATGTAAAAGACAACCAAAGAAAGACAGTGATTAGATAGATGTTGCGGGCTAACTAACACCTATACTAAATCTTGATGATTAGTAGTAACTCCGTGTTTTTTAAAGTAAAAATCTCCCCATGTATATGCGAAATACTTTCAAGAACGCACGTTTTATTCCACATCGCTAGCTTAATGGGAGTCCATCACAAAAGCAAACTGGCCCTCCCACGGAGTCTGGGCATTGACAACTTACTCAAGCTAAGCATGTGAACTCTTGAAATCTTGACTGTTAAGCATTTGATTGTCAACTCAAAGTCAAACCACATGCATGGAAGTGAGAGAAAGACACCCCATGAAAATGGAATCGATCCGAGTATCAATTGTCGATCGGCACTTGATGACAGAAGTAAAGTGTCGATTACGAAGCTTTGACAACCGATTGGCAGTTAAGCTTCTCCAAATGACCGGGTTTCTGCTATCGCAGGACAGAACCAAATGTTGTTACCTAGGCCAACATGTGCCCATGATGACCTCGTAGAAACTAGAAGGCAACAGCTTAGGAATGAGATAGGTAATTTTAGTAAATAAATAAAATACATTCTCACATTGTAATGTTGAGAAGCCTAACATTTTTCAGAGGGACAAAGTCCAAAAAAAAGAACAACCAGTTAGACTTGCTTTAAGTGACGCACTTGGTTGCCATAGATAATTTTTTTATAACTTAATTTCTATGGAGTGCTTGACGGGTTAAATTGTGGTGGCATAACTACTAAAGCAATCGATTTCCATGGAGTGCTCGACCAGCTATAGCCACTCAAAAATCGCAATCTCAAGCACAAGCATCTGTCTCCATAAAAAGACCAGCTATAGTCACTCAAAGAAAAAATCGCAATCTCAAGCACAAGCATCTGTCTCCATAAAAAGACCAGCAATAGTCACTCAAAGAAAAAATCGCAATCTCAAGCACAAGCATCTGTCTCCATATATAAAAAGAGTGTTTCGTGGCATAGTTCTCTTCTATGTGCTTTTTCTCGATGGCCAAGTCTTATTCAACTGGGAAAAGCCCATCAGCAATGTCCTTGATGCTATTGCTTGTGATGCTGATGGCTAGCCTAGTCATAACAGGTCTCTCTCTCTCTCTCTCTTTCTCTCTCTCTCTTATGTTATACATTATGCTCCAAAATCAAAACTAATCAAATAAAACCTCTATATGATCAATTTATAAGTTCTTATAAATAGTACATATTCCATATATCCTGAGAAGGATTTTGATTCTACACATTCAACTCTTTAACATCATGCTTATATTCTTGCACATCATATGTAAAACTACCAGTTACCACCGCACTTGTTGGGCGAGTCAACACCTCTCGAAGCCCTAAGGCCAATTTGAATGGAGGGGGAGGGCTTGGGTTTGAGCTTGGGGTAGCAAGAGAAAAGTTATCTTAGGAGTTCGAGTACTTTTTTTGGGATGGCCATAGGCCTTACACCAATAAGACCTTTATTTACTCTCCTTGGATACATCATGCATGCACAACCTCAAATCAATCATTTTTCAATTACCCTTCCATCCATATATATCGCATTTTCTTTATATAAATAAACTTAAAATTTCAAAACTATATGAATATCCAGGGAGTTCTTGAATGTAGATTTATTAAATATTTGGCAAGAATATATGGTTAGTACATAATTTGACATGTTGTTCTATCTAAATCAGCTGGCCAGATAGGTGTTTGCTACGGAACGGTTGGCAACAACTTACCATCCTCAGGAGAAGTTATAGATATGTACAAACAATACAACATCGGAAGGATGCGACTCTATAACCAAAACCAAGATGCTCTCCAAGCCCTTAGAGGCACCAAAATTGAGCTAATGCTTGGTGTCCCCGATGAAGAGCTTCAAAGCATTGCTTCAAGTCAAGATTACACAAACACATGGATCCAAAACAATGTGCAAAACTATGGAGATGTCACATTCAAATACATTGCAGTTGGCAATGAAATAAAGCCTGACGGTCCATATGCACAATTTCTTTTCCCTGCTATGCAAAACATTCGAACTGCAATATATAATGCTGGCCTTGGATATAAGAATATTAAAGTCTCCACTCCCATTTATCAACCTGCCCTTGCACAGTCCTACCCTCCATCAAAAGGCTCCTTCACGTCTGAATACCGATCACTTCTTGATCCTATCATTGGCTTCTTAGTGAAGCATAAGTACCCATTACTCGTTAACATGTATCCATACTTCAGTTACATTGGCGACACTCAAAACATTCGTCTTGAGTATGCTCTTTTTACTTCTCCATCAGTCGTAGTGCAAGATGACGAACTTGGATACCAAAATATTTTTGATGCCATTTTGGATGCCTTTTACTCAGCATTAGAGAAGGCCAATGGAGGGTCTTTGAAGATCGTTGTGTCTGAGACTGGCTGGCCCACTGAAGGACAGGCAACAAGTTTTGAATATGCAAAGACTTACAACTCAAATTTGATTAGGCATGTGAAGACAGGGACTCCAAAGAGGCCTAACGAGCCTATAGAAACTTACATTTTCGCCATGTTTAATGAGAATCAGAAGACTCCTCCTGGTATTGAGAACAATTGGGGGCTCTTTTATCCGGACAAACAGCCTAAATACCAAATTGAGTTTAATTAGAATGAGCAAGTCTAGCTAGTGCACTTATAAATAAGGAAAGCTTTTTTGTGTATTATCACTATAAATAAGACTTGTAGTCCCTTTGCATGGCAGGGAACCAAGTTTATTGTATTTGTATCTATCCAAGATGTGAAAATAGTCTTAATAAAGTGTTGTTCTTGTCACAATATGATCATCTCTTTTGCATGTTTGCATATTTGGTACAATACCACATTCATTTTGTATTCAAAATTATAAATGAATCGGGAGTTCTGACACCATCATAGTTTTACATATTAGGACCGAGGCCTTTGTTTCTTAATTTGTTTTAAAAATTCCATGGCGTCATGCATGGTCTATCAACTCAAATCCATTACTGAAAACTTTTAAATGGCCATAGAGAATCAGGGTGCTTCTATTCCATGGTAGAAAATCATGTTTGAGAGAAATTTCCCATGATTTGTTCATAAGAACACATTTCTTTAAAATGAAGGATAAGTGGAGATGTAAAGACATTTCAAAATAGGTTCTTCCAAACAAGCTACCATTCATTCCAAGTGTATACCAAGGAACTCTTTGCTAAGCTTAGAATTTAAAAAAAAAAACACCACCAAGAATATAGCAATAACAAGGGTGGAAAAAGGTATTTATCAACTTATGTACCTCAAAGATTAAATGGCTTTAACTAGAAACGAGATGTGGCAAATTCTGAAACCCTGTCACAATTTGTTTTTCAATAAGAGATTTTGAAGGGTTGACAAAAGCATATATGATTACAACAATAAATTTTCTCAAAAACTTGATGTGCATAGTGCGGAAGCTACAAAAAACAAAATACGTCTACTTCAAGAAAAATAACCTCGAATCTCAGAAGGATCTTTGAATTCACAAGGAGAAAGGGTATGGATCATCCACTAGAAAATAGAGAAACAAAATTCTTAATTTTTATTAAACTAAATCTGAATATTTTTAAATAAAAATAAAAAAAGACTTGAAGACCTATTTAACAGCTCTCTAAAACTTGACAAATAAGAAAACATATTCTAAAACTTATCATAATTAATACCCTATTGATGAAACAATTCACTAAACTCACAATTCTAACCAATTTTTATATTATATTACATATGATTTAGATCAAAAAATGGTAAGCACGAGCAGGTATAAAGAAATTCCTTTAAATAACTTTCTAATTTTTTCAGAAATAATTATTTCTATAATCTAATCTTTTATTTTATTATTTATTTTATTAATAAATTTAAGTAATAAATAATAATTATTATAAAGAATAAATAATTAAAATAAATATATAAATAAGTATAAGGGTCTCTTCTCATAACAAGACTCTAATTTGACTTTAAAAACATTAAATGCATCTAAAATCAAGAAAATAATAATCTAAACCTAGCTAAATTTAAAAAATACATAAAAATACCAAAAATAATAAATTACAAAAATTAAATTATATATTTTGTTCAAAACTTCGCAAAGGCAACAGAATAGGATGATATAAAAGCTTTATTGTTATTCATATTGTCCCAACTCCTAACACCTTTATTGTTATTTGTTTAAGGATAAAATTTTGCTACAAACTTAGTTGTGGTCAATAGTTACAACTTCTACTAAAAAAATTAACATGTCTACATATTTTAAAAATACAGTCGTTAGATTGCATGTTATTTATGCATATACATCAAATTTTGTGTCAATCGGTAATATTAGACTACAAAAACTTGATATTTAAACATTTGATTGATAATATAGCTATTGATCTTTGATCTTCTAGAAATTTTGCAAGTATGGAAGATAGAAGAAGAAAATATGATTTAATGATAAATTTGTAAAAATTCACATTTAATAAAAAGACATCGGGTGAAATTATAGCTTTTCACTACAACTAAATTTATAGCCAAATTTTATCATTTGTTTAAATCCTTGAGTGTCACTGCACAACAAGTGAAAGTTTCTACTATTTGAAAAAAATGGTATGATAGTTTTCGCTATGGCACAAGTATACATATCAGAGCTGCTATTATCGCATGACAAGACCAAATGTTGTTACCCAAGTCAACAAACATGTGCACATGATGACCTCGTAGATAGATCATTGTAATAAATAAATAAATAACATTCTCACAACGCAATGTAGAGAAGCCTATAACATTCAAAAGAACAACCAGTTAGACCAAGTGATGCACTTGGTTTAACTTAATTTTCATGGAGTGCTAGACGGGTTAAATTGTGGAGGCATAACCACTAAGCAATCCATTTCCATGGAGTGCTTGACTACCTACAGTCACTCAAAAATCTCAATCTCAAGCACAAGCATCTCTCTCTATAAAAAGAGTATTTGGCAACATAGTTTCTTTCATTCCAAGCTATTAGTCTTCGTTTCTCTTCTATGTTTTTCTCAATGGCCAAGACTTATTCAACTGGGAAAAGCCCTTCAGCAATTTCCTTAATGTTACTGTTTGTGATGCTGATGGCTAGCCTAGACATAACAGCTCTCTCTCTCTCTCTCATTTTATGAGTTCTAATACTCCGTACGTATTCCATGTAACCTAAGAATGCTTGAACAATTACAATAACTGTAGATACATAAAAAAAACTTCACAATTTTTGAAGTTGGTAGGTTGTGATTGGTGTACAAGAAAATTAATGTCACCGGTAATTCTATATGAAAGTGATATTATACTAATCGTAACCAGCCACCTCAAATGTTGCTAAAGAAATTGTCAAATTTGTTATGTAAGTAGCATTGTTGGAACAATTAACATGTAGGACATAAGCTCGCCTTAGAAAACCAAAAGACTAGTTACATGTACTCTCTATACTTGTCTATTGTATGCCAAATATTACCTTAGTTATAAAAATTATTTATTATCCAATTCTATAATCATGTTTTCTGTTTGTTTTAAAAGCATAATAAAACTATAATTTTGAGTATTTTACAAACTTAAAAAGAAAATATCTTTTAACCTTCTTAATATTTGTTTAGCATGATAATGACAGATATATGGGTAATTTCATATGTCTCTTTGGTAAAATTGATCTAATAGAAAGCTATAGGTATGAATGATAGTTTTACACTATGTTTGGAATGGAGGAAGACAGAGGGAGAGGAGATGAGAGTAGAGTAGAAAGTGTTTGGAATATACTATTTAATACATTCTAGTCATCTTCCATTCCCCTCTCCATCTATCAAAACATAGGATTAAACACTAAGAGTATGTGTAAATTTAACTTTGTGTATATAATGAAGTAAATTCTAACTAGCTTCATGACAGATAACTTCTATTAGAGTTTGTATTTCTCTAAACCCATAATTGGACTTTAAGCTGATGCTCTCTAAATAGTACACACCCACCTTTTTGTGTCAAATCTCAAATTCATCATTTGTCAATCACCATTCCATCCATATACATCACATTTTCTTTGTATAAATAAACTTTAAATTTCAATACCATATGAATCAGACAAACTATAACTGTAGATTTATTAAATACTTTGTGATCATGTGATGGGAATATGGATAAAATTTGACATGTTGTTCTATCAGAATCAGCTGCCAAGATAGGTGTTTGCTATGGAATGCGTGGCAACAACTTACCATCCCCAAGAGAAGTTATAAATATGTATAAACAATATAACATCGGAAGGATGAGACTCTATGACCCAAACCTAGATGCTCTCCAAGCCCTTAGAGGCACCAATATTGAGCTCATGCTTAATATCCTTAATAAAGAGCTTAAAAGAATTGCTTCAAGCCAGGACTACGCAAACACATGGTTCTGAAACAATGTGCAAAACTATGGAGATGTCACATTCAGATATATTGCAGTTGGCAATGAAATAAAGCCTCACGGTCCATTTGCACAATATCTTTTCCCTGCCATGCAAAACATTCGAACTGCAGTTTATAAGCTAGCCTTGGAAAAAAGATTCAAGTCTCCACTCCCATTAATCAAGCTGCCTTTGCAGAGTCCTACCCTCCATCAAAAGGCTCCTTCACATCTGAATACTGATCACTTCTTGATCCTATCATTAGCTTCTTAGTGAAGTATAAGTACCCATTACTCGTTAACATGTATCCATATCTTAGTTACATTGGCAATACTCAATATATTCATCTTGAGTATGCTTTTTTTACTTCTCCATCAGCTGAAGTGCATGATGGTGAACTTGGTTACCAAAACATTTTTGATGCTATTTTGGATGCCTTTTACTCAGCATTAGAGAAGGCCAATGGGAGCTCTTTGAAGATCGTTGTGTCCGAGACTGGTTGGCCCTCTGAAGGAGGGCAGGCAACAACTTTTGAATATACAGGCCTTTACAACAAAAACTTGATTAGGCATGTGAAGGAAGGGACTCCAAAGAGGCCTGACGGGCCTCTAGAAACTTACATCGTTTCCATGTTTAATGAGAATAAGCGGACTCCTGCTTACCAAAAAAATTGGGGGCTCTTTTATCCGAACAAAATGCCTAAATACCAATTTAAGTTTTAACAAGAATAGCAAATCTAGCTAGTGCACTTTGGAATAAGGACAGATTTTTATGTTTATTATCACTATAAGTAAGACTTACCTGAAGGCCCTTTACATGGCAGGGCATCAAGTTTATGTATCTATCCAAGATGCTAAAATAGTCTTAATAAAGTATTGTTCTAATCGCAATATGATAATCTCTTTTAGATGTTTGCATATTTGGTACAATACCACATTCATTTTGTATTCAAAAGTATACATGAATCAGAGTTGACACCAACATAGTTTTACATATTAAGACCAAGGCCTTTGTTTCTTAATCTGTTTGAATAATTCTATGGCATGCTGCTTAGTCTGTCAACTCAAATCCATTGCAGTAAACTTTAAAATGGCCACAGAGAAATCAGGGTGCTTCTTGTCCATGGTAGAAAATCGTGTCTGGGAGAATTCCCATGATTTTTCATAAGAACACATTTCTTTAATGATAAATAAGTGGAGATGTAAAGACTTTCCAAAATAAGTTCTTCCAAACAAGCAACCATTCATTGCAAATATATACCAAGGAACTCTTTAGAAAACTTAAGAGTTAAAAAGAACTCCACCAAGAAAATAGCAATATTAAGGGAAAACAATATAGCAACAACAACAACAACAACAACAAAAAAGAGAGAGAGATTAAATGGCTTCTACCAGAAACGACAAATTCTGAAAGCCTGTCAAAGTTCTTTCTTCAATAAGAGATTTGAAGGGTTGACAAAAGCGTAATTACAACAATAAATTTCTTCACAAGCTTCACATAATCTTAACTTGAAGTTTCTTTAGCGTCTTTTTAGAACCAGTGAATGAACCAGCAAAATTCCACCAAAAATAAGGACCTGCTATCACTGATTCAAACTTAGGCGTATTGTGCTATGTCCACTAAATTGAATATCTTCGGGAGACCCCATTGACTGAATTTATTGCTTTATATTGAGGAGAAAAGCTGATGCATATTAAGGTCACTAATTGCTATTCATGCTTAAAGATATCTGCTGAGGAACACCTCTCTTTCTGATGGTACTAATGGGTTCACTATCAAAAGAAGACCAAAAGGATAGCCCATCTTTAAAAGTGTGATCAAAGCAACTGTCCAGGTATCCCATCCGTTGCTTTGGTGTGCTTAAAGACCTTGTTTTTGCCTTGACAGATTCTGTTGCACTCAGGTAAGTAGGAAAAATAGGAGAATTTGGCATCAAACTGTTATTACCAGCTGAATTCTGTTTTGCATGACAGAAAGATCTCCGTGGGAATGACCATTGTGAATCCAGTCCAAGAGAATCTAGCTTTTGTTCATTTCTTGGTTTAAGTTGTGTTCTTCCATGCCTTTCACCCAGAATGAGCACTGTAGGATTAAAAGTATCTAGTCCTTCCCTATTCCAAGCCTCTTTTTCCATCCATTGTTCTAGCTGGCAGCTATTTCTTCCAAATTCCTTGTTGTCATCCGATTCTTCCAGCATATGAGTATTTCTCCTCTCCTGAGAAACACAATTTGTTGCAAAACGCAGATATCAACAGAAGAAATTTAATGCCTCTTTCTTTTCTAGTTTTCAGTGAAACAGGATAAAAGAAATGTGGAAGCAAGCAACATTTAGGAATGAAATGCTTTTCTCTATTTCTAGTCATAACAGATTGAATTACCCTGTGTGAAAATGAATATTTCTTCATGCGCTCTCTTTTGATAATGGCCTCTTGCTTTCTTAACCATATGGCTTCCATGTCTTCCTTTGAAAGTATGCTGTGATCCCAGTTTCTTTCACTGCTGCCTTCAAGCTGTTGATAACAAAATCTTGAGTGAATCTAATAAGAAAACATCTACACATAGTTGATTTACTGCCTCATTAAATAATGACATTTTCACAGAAACTTCAAGGTAAAGACATTCATACACGTTAATTCTTAAACATGCAACTGATTGGAGATCTTTGTCAAAGTCATTTCTCTATACAGATGGTACCACCTACTTCTAGGAGTTTTTTTTTTTTTTTTTTTTTGGGGGGAAAAAAAAAAAAAAAAAATCTCTCTAAAGGTTGAAACTTGAAAGGCACTACGAACACGGAAAAAATATTGCTTTGTGATCCACTGAGTTCTTTCATAAACAATAACATAAAAGGGCCACTAGACTCTTGGTTCTTCAGAGCTCATTCTTCTTAAAAGGGTTTTTTTTTTTTTTTTTTTTAACATTCTTAAAAGTTTCTTTGAGAACACTTCAAAGGCATTCATCAAAATTGAAATATCTCACTACCTTTAAGTCCTCTTCCAATTCCTTTTTTTCCCTGATAGACTGTTTCTTATCACAATCTTTACAGGTTTCATCTGGAGTAGGAATACTCCTTTCCTGGACCTCTGCCTGTCTTTTTGCATTGGGTGGCAAGCACTTTGATGTGACTGCTTGGCGTCTCACAGCACGTCCACGTGCTATGGCTTGAAGTCTTACTAATCCTTTCAATGCTCTGAATGCTTTCCTTGCCTGTTCCGCTCCCATTTGGAATTCAAATTAGGCACAAGAGGCAAACATTTTTCTTTTTCCATTTTTTTTATGTACAAAGTCAACACATGTGAAATCCTGCTTTCAAGTTCAGCTATCAGAAATTCAACTAATTGACATTAATACTAGGGGCCCATACTGTTTTGAACATTAACATCTATAGAGAAATTAGCCTGCCTTATCAGAATTTAGATAAAAAATTTGAAATTTCAGGAATATATAAGAATTTTGGATGCGTAATTCTTTTTTTAAAATCAATTTGGCTAATATTTAGGATGACAAGAAAAACTAAAATGAGTGTCCTTTGTAATATGTGACGGAAAAAAAACACTGTTTCTTACGGTTTGTGATTCTCTAAATCCTCAAATTGTTATTGCTGTTGACATCCCCATGCATTGTAAAAGCCTCTCATTATCTTTAAGGAGCATGTGAACAGCTTGAAATATTTGGAGGTCTTTATAGCGGAGTGACTACCAATTGACACTAGATTTTCCCAAGCTATTTGCTCAAAATATCAGTTAAAGTGATTTAAAGAAAAGGGCAGTTATCAACTGATTTGTAAAAAAGTAAACAAGACCGATTTGAAGGAAAAAGAAATACACTAATAGACATTTAAGCTCTACTGAGATTGAAAACCTTTGCACTTGAGTACCAGAAACCATTCTAGAAGCCTAAACAAACAAAAATTACTTGTGGAGAAAGATAAAGCAAATGTTTAAAGGAGCTCACAAGATGTGCACGGTAAGCACTTTGAATTTTAATGGCAGCCAAGTTTCTATCTTGCTGTATGAAATGCTGGCAAGATTGAGATGTGCTTGTAAGTCGGACAACCTCAGCTGCAGCATGGGCAGCAGCCACTGCAGCCTCAGCTGCAGCTGCTGTTGCTATGGCAACAGTCAAAGCATGCTTTCTCTGCTCTTCTGTTGCTTCAATTAGTGTTCTCTGTGGTGCTGTGAGTGCAGGGTACTGCTTATATTTTACCTTTTCTAAAAGCCATCTCCGCTTCTTTGATTTCTGAAAATGTAAGGAATAGAAAGATTAGCAAAGAGGAGTACTAGAAATGACCATTTCAGACAATGAAAGGAGAAGGATGTAAATCAACTTTTTCTAGTTTCATCTTCACCTCAGAAGTAAAGAGCCTCCTCACCCAACCAAACCAGCACCTGTTCTTTTTAGCCATTGAAGATTTATATGATCATATTGACCAAATTCATCAACATCAGTCTATATTCTTCAAGTAGACCCTATATCTGAGAAGGAAAAACAAAAACAACCATACCACATTAAGTTCAATAGAAGTTTAACAAACCAAGGAAAAAAAAACTTCTAGATGATAAAGATGTTTAATCAATTTTCTAGAGAAAACACACTGGGAAACAAATAATTAACCCTGTTTATGATAGAATTTCAGTTCATCAAAACCATTTTGGCCTGACTGAATTCGGAAGTACAAACATTTAACAATTTCGATACCATAAATGTTTTTTTTTTCTCAGTTGATAATTATGAATGCAAATCTAAAACAATCACTTGCTCATATTCTAAAAAAGTATACTAGTACCTTCCCTTTTGCTTTATCAAGTAAAGAGAATCATTGATTCAACCAGAAAAAGATCACAAATGATAAGAAAGAAAGAAAAAATGCTAAAGCTTCAAAATCAAGAATTGACTCACTTTATACCTTGTTGATGACAAATCCCAAGTGGGATTTTCTCAAGCTTTTGGTCAGTGTTGCTTTTCAAGACCAAAGTGACTCAAGTAATACTATGGTTGAGGAAGTGAGAATGGAAGCAAGAACATTGTAGGAAAAGGGAAACCCATTATTACTCTATGGAGTTTAAAGTGAAGTATGAGGTCTTAGGTGTTCTTATTATGGGTTGTTTATGCAATGTAGGTACTTTGAGATGACTGATGAGGCTTGTCACTTAAGAGTTAGCGTCTTCAATTTCATGAGGGTCCCTTTTGCCTCCCTTTCGCGCTATACCAACTGTCACTTTCACAACTGCCCCTGACCACTTCAAACGTCAGTTTTTGTCAATTTACCTTTTTTAACCTCTGTATTTCCCACCCACCAACCATCTTAAAAAACACCTTATTATAAAAAACAAGTAAAATACACTGGATATTTATGAGGATTGGGCCGGCCAAGCCAAGACATTTCAAAACTGATAAATTTGGACCCTAAATCGTTATTATCTTTCTGCTCTTTGTCACGGTAATTAGGGACCAAATTGATCAATTTTAAAATGTCTTAGACCTAATTGTTATTAGTCCAAACCTCAAGAGTATTGACTATAATTTACCCTAAAAAAAAAGAAGAAATAAGGGCCTTAAAACATAGTTTAGAGTAAGAAAATTACTACCATGAGAGGCTTGTAGCTTATTTGGTTTGCACCTCTTAACCGAGACATCCAGGATTTTAATTCCTCTACTCCAACTATTGAATTATAAAATAAAATAAAATAAAGTAGGAAAATTGCTGAACGATTACCTATTTTTTTGGTCTGGATTTGGTGAATTTATGGTTTCAAATTACATTTTGCTAGATCAATTCACTATTAGGAATATATGTGTTGCATTTCTAAGTTTTGTTTAAAAGGTGAAAACATAGGATTTGTTCGATTAATCTGAGCTTGAGAAATGATTTGGGTGAATTTTCATGAGTTCGTACTACGTCTTGATAGGTCAAGTCATAATTAGAAAATATGTTAAATTTTTAAGGTCGGTTTTTTATGAGTTTCTATGAAGAAACCAATATCAGAGAAAAAGGACAGGAATTATGAAAATTGTTGTTTAAAAGGTGAGAAAAAACATGGGATTTGATCCGTTAATACAAGTGATTGTTTGTGGGAATGAAAGGTTCCTCTATTATTTGACAGGAGACAATCTACCTAAAGTTTTTATGAATTTCTTACCCAATAAATATATAGCTTCTTTCATGTGGAAAGTACAATTTCTTTGTGGACCAGTTTGTAGTGATTATTGATTAGCATAGCAATGACCTGCTCAAGGCTTCATTTAAAGTTTAGAACCTAAGAACATATTATGACACAGAGAAATGTACAAGTTATGGTTTTGCTCCTCTTTTCCTTGCTTTCCTTCCCCTTTTGTTATATAATTTTTGGCTAACCACTATGTTTAGAGTTTTTTGAGCACTTAATATGTAGTTTCATCATTCTACTCACACCAAGTAATTACAAGAACGAGTCCGTTGGGGATGGCCCCAAGAAGCTAGCTAAAGGTTTCAAACACATCCCTTCCTAATTTAGTCCATTTCCATGTTAATTCAAAAATAAAATTTAGGGTAAATTATATTTAAACTTTACCCTTGTGGTTCAAATTAGTGGGAAATGGGCAAAGATGTCAATGTGACTCATTATGCAAGCTATGAATTCAAGGTAGAGGGGTTGCATAATTAAAACCTATAATTTCAAAAGTTTCAAATTAAACCTAGAATTTTAAGACTGTTTCAAATTAAACCATATTGTTGTTGTTTTTTCCAAATAAAAATCTTGTATATTAAAATTTGTATTAATTTAATCCTCTAATAAATCCTTCAAATCAAACCTTAAAGCTTTAGAGTATAAATTGATATGAACTTTTTTTTTTAAGAGATAATTACAATATATTGCTAACCCCGCAGCTCAAACGCTTTTTCCTAATCCCCTAAGCACTTTGTGCATGGGAGGTGCCAGTTCAATTACAAGGCCTTTGGCAATTTGATATGAACTTGAAAGCTAAGGATTTGTTTTGAAACAACAAAACTATAAAGTTTAGGAACTATTTGGTAAGAGTATTTAAATATAGTTTTTTTGTTTTACAATCCATAAAATGGTGCCCGCACTTGAATTTATTGTTTGGCTAATATTTTCTACATATAGTTTTCAAAAAACTGTATCATATTTTCCTTATTTAAAACAGGATTTTGAAAACGGCTTAGGAGGTGCTTTCAGGATACAGAAAATGTTTTTAATGACGTAGTTGTAAATAAATTGAAAATAGTGAACCTCACATATTTGTCCAAACTCTTTTATCTCTTAAATTTAGGAGTTTATCTTTGTCACAAAAAGAATTCTTACACTTCAAATATGAAACTTATCATTAAAAAAAAAAAATGATGAGCTCTATTCTCTTATCATTATCCCCACACACACACACACACACACAAAATTGTAATCTACAGATTTTACATGTTACTTTTTGTAAATATATATATTTTTAAATCTCAAAAATAGAAATGGTCTTCCAAACAATTATTTTTGTTTTTAGTATTTTGAAAATTGTTCTTAAAAGTTGGAGCCAAACACGTAAAATATAAAAATTATTATCTGAAAACTAGTTTCAAGTTCAATTTTTTTAAAATTGTTTTTATAATGTTTTGAAAACAAAAACAAAAATCCTCCTACTGATCACGTCCTTAATTTTTAACAATTGCAAATTTCAACATTTAATTTAAAACTTTTGAAATTACTAAATTTAATTGAAACTACCCCTAAGATATATATTTAAAATGTAATTTACCCAAAAATTTATTTCACAATAGGATTAGAAGCATATTAAGTTGATAATAAATAGCTCAGACTCAACCTTAGTAAAACTTTGTTTATATTTGTCTAATGAAATCCAAATCAACCTTTTCTGTTCACAAACAAACTTGTGAACATGGAGCTTAGATTATTTTATGAAACGTAGATATACCGTTAGAGATTTTTGTGTCTAAGTTTATAGATTAGATTAGAAGATATACAATATCTATGAATTTAACTTAATGATATATATATATATATATATTAGATGAGTAATATAAATTATTTAGTTCATGGTTATATATGTTAGTTGTTAAAATTGATTAATTTTATTTATAGGTTCATAAATGAAAAAACTAATTTCACATCTAAACTATAACTTAAATTAATATAGCTATGAAATTTTAATCATGATATTTTCTTTGTATGAAAAGAACATAAGTTTGTGTGTCACTTGTTGGATGATCTGGAATTGCCGAAATAAACTGTTCTTTTGGATAGGATGTGTTTTTTGGAAGTGGCATGGATTTTGGAGGATATTAAGCTGATTTGTGAACAATTTGTTCGTATATCCTTTGTTTTTTTTTTTTTTTTTCTAAGATACACTTTACTTGTGTTGCTCTAGTTCTTGCTAGAGTTGCAAAAGAGAATGAGGAGACCATTTGGTTAGAAGAATGCTCATCTTTTCTTTTTCTTATTGTATAGCATGATATTGAATGATAAAGTCTACTATCATTTTTTCTAAAATTAAAAAATAAATAAATAACATTTTTTTTTTTTTTGTGAGTAGAGAAGAACATAAGCAAATGTGAACAGGTTCAATTAAAATATAATTGTAGAGATTAATGTCATATTGTTGAAAACACTAGGAAGTGTTACCAATTGAAATACAGGGCCCTTGAATACATTCATATAAAATTAATGTCATGGAAATCCTTACCCCTAATGTTGTGAACATTTTAGGAATTTGGCTTTAATTCCAGTGAGTTTGGGGAAATTTGTTATAGTATTGCTCTTAGAAACTGTTTGTTGCAAGACATTTCAAGGCACAAAGTTTCTTTAAAAATAGTCAAATTTAGCTATATGGTTGTTAAATTTTTAGGTAGATTAGATTAAACATATGACATTATTCAAAGCCAATGGCAAGATTGGTCCCCTTTTCTTTTATCATTAGCCATGTGAACTGGATTTGACTTGTCCAAGAGAATGGAACCTTAGCTCTTTGCCTTCACATTATGGCCCAGCACAGTGAGACCCATATTGGCTTTTTGCTAGTTAATGTTTTGAGACGGAAAGTTATAATGTTGAAATTCCTGTAATTAACATAAAACTCTTTTTTTATGGATGGGGATGGCTTGGAATTTGCTTAACAAATTTGGGCTGACATGAGTAGTCCCAACTGGAAGAGATTAAAGTGCCTTTTGAGCTGTTTAATGGCCCAAGTAAATGACCTCTTCTTCATTTTTTTCTTTATTAATTAATTTTTATTGAAAGACAATAATGGTAGACTACACAATGGGGTAGCCTTCCAAGCCCTACCTAACCTTGAGTTTTTTTTTTCTTGGGTGGCCGATCTCCGAGGCTCTTAAAACAACTGACTAATCTTTTGGTGAATATAGTCGTCTTATCCCACACACATCGGATAATAACGAACATAAAGTACTTAGGTTGGCGTAAAGTATTGGTTAAGAAACTTAAACTCAAGACCTCATTACCTTATTTATCAAATAAGGGGTATGTTTTATTGATCAAAAGAGCTACAGTGATGTAAAGAAAATTGGGGAAATTTTTCTTAACCTATTCAAAATACCATCATAATCAGTGATTTGTAAAGAGAAACTGATTGGTCCAGCTGATCAGAGCAAGAGAACTGGAAAGCAATCTTCTCAGTCATATAGTTATAAAGCCTGATTTAGAGATGAGATACCCAAGATTTAAACCCTTTTCTGATCTAATATCTACAATGATTTAAATCATGCAATTTTTCTAGTTATTAGTGTTGTATGTTTGTAAAATGTCAGTCATAAGATTCTGTAGTTATTGTTTTGTGCCTTTTTTTTTTTTTTAATTTTTTAATGATGTTACCTAACTTGCTGCATTGTTCAACTGGTTCAAAAACAACTAGCCCATAGCTTCCCCTTTTTTTAAAGAAAACAATTTTATCCTTTTAGCTGTGTTTCATATATATTACTAACTCATAAAAGTTAGAATCAACTTTGCTTGATTCCACATAAAGAAGCATTTTGTGAACAATGGGTCAATTTCTTTTCATCACTTGGATTTAAAATAAGTTGACCATCTAAGCATGAACAATATTAAAATCAAATTGCATATGCTTAGTTTGATTACACAAAACTAGAATAGCAACTTGTCATAACAAAGAGCCTCTTATGGATAACCAAAAGGGGAAAAGAAATATTTTCATAGTAATGTACCGTCACTGTCGTTATAATTACACACACATCCCCCCCATTTGCCAACATTAATGCATTGCTTAACTTGATTTTGATATTCATTAGAAAATTGCAGCGTTATTATGATGCTTTCCTCTGGAGTTTTAATCAAGTATTCCTTCTTTTATTAATCTTATCTAAGTATAGAGCGCGGCAGAGCCATAAGAGCTTTGATTCGAGAGGCCATGGTAGGTGCATTAAGATAATTTTACACAGAAACATTGATTACTGAAAGAAACAGAACCCAGGAAAAGTGCTTCTGGGAGTTTCTAGATATGGAAGGAGACCTGTTATGATGTGCCATGAAGCTGTTTTAACTTAAAAACATTTTCATCTACTGATTATCATAAGAGTTTGCCTAGGCAGAGATGAGCCTAGGAAAAAATTCTTAATGATATAGAATTGATCATTGTTCGAATAGAATGAAGAAACTATAAAGCTACTAATTTGAAAAGCTTGAATAAATTTAAAACTTAGATGAGGAAATACATTCCCTGTACCTAGTCATCATATATCTGGCTAAAAAGCTCATCAATATTCCTTGATTTAAAAGATACTATGGAAGCTAATAATGTGTCATGCTGATAAAGAAAAGAAACAAAGGGAAAAAAAATGGTGGCCTCATGTATATAAAACATATACAAACTGATTATAAAATATACACACACATATGTACATCATGTCACATGTTTGATCTTGGGGGGACGAGAGAGAAGAATATGCAATGCATATACTCGCACAGATATTATTGGTCCTTTTTTCTTTTCACAAATGTGATTAATTATATATTCCTTGATGGTACTCAAGGACTCAAGGTAACTCTGCTGTGTACTACACCGTCCTCCATCCTTATCCAAGATTTAATAGAGAAAGGCTGCTGAGTGATTTCTATAATTCTAGCTCCTCTAAGCCAGTTTCCATAGCCACCATAACCAGTATGCCTAGCATAGCAGAGCCAGAGTTTCTTATAGGGGCAGCACCAGTCCAATCCATGGTTATGCCCAACAAATACTGCCTGCAACAATAAAAGAGAGAGAACTCAAAATAATGCCATTCATATCCGTCAAACCCAAGCCACAGATTTAGTTTCTGATATTCAGGAACCCTAAGCACACATATTGCATATTAAATATGTGGTTCCAATTACGAGCTTTTCTCAAGCCAAAACTGATCAGGATTTTTTCAACTTTCTTGCCAATATTAACATATTTGCTTATACTGCTTCCACATTTAAAAGAAATATATAATTACAATTACCAAAACGCAGCTGACCATCCTAAACCACATTTAGATGATTTAGGTGCAAAGTGTGTGATTTAAATGTCATGGGTGCATGAACTCATATTTTCAGGGAAATGTATTGTGATAGAACTGAAAAATGATAACGGTACCATACAAGCATGAAGAACCAATTTAAAAGGGAGCGGTAGAATAACATGATAAATTAGTCATGATGAACAACCAAAAGAAACATAACATGAAAAAATAAAATATAAAAAGAAGAAAAAAAAAAGAAAAGCTCCTTTTGACTGCAACGAAGTTATAAAAGACACAAATACAAGGTACTCAAATGTCAACGTGTCAAAACAAGTTTCATTCTTTTCTTATGTAATTCTTGTCAATAAAACGGAACAATAGCAAAAAAAATTGGTCATTTTGGGCCACAGAAACCCAGTCATACATATCTAGCCAGGCGAAGCCTGGCCAGCTTGTGTATCAAGAAATTCCCTATTTGACTTGGTGTTAGTAATCAATCAATCCAGCTGAAAATGGGGTCATTCAAATTTTAAGGTCAAATCTAGACCCAGTCTGTCTAGGAGCACTGATTTGTATCATATGAGTATGAAGGTATAAGTACTTTTGTATGTACATATGTGCACATGCTTGTTCCTTTGTGTCGTTACCTAGAGAGCAGGTATCTAACATGAATATATGTATGTATGTGCAAATCTATATATTTACATATGAATACGGTTGTGCATTGCTTATTTTTGAAATGAATATAATTGTGTGCCATGCTTGCTTATCTGTGTGCTTACCTTGACAGAAGGCCTTTTAACTAGAAGATCCATGATACCCAATTCAGCTTCTTGAGAAGCAACACTTTCTTTGTTAATTAAGCCTACACAAGGCTGGTGTATTCCAAACCTTGGAGCAATTTTCTTATATGCTTGACTTGGAATATGCCAGAATATTAGCTCAGGCACGCTGTCAGGTAACACTAAATTGGTTAAGAATATGAAGGAAACAGATTTATTTAACAAATTAAATATATATATATATATATATATTCTCCATATCTTATTGGTGCACTTCAAGGAAGAAAACCAAAACCTCAGCATTGTCAATCACAGCTATTTGCCTTAATGGAATTAACCTTTCTTTCCTTTTCACTTTCTGTTTAATCTATCCACATCGGGAGCAATGTTCCAAAGTTTTCTGTTCAGTTTATTCCTTTCTCTTGCAAATCATTTAAATCAATGAACTAGAGTCTGGCTATTTAAACCTTGTTTCCAATTAATTGTAGTCAATGCTAATAAGGTTCCACAAAAAGTAGTTAAAAAAGAAGTATTTCTGTGTTCTAATACCTTGAGTTAGGGTTGATCTCTTCAGATTTTTTCTGGAACCATTCTGCTTGGGCATTTGAGATAACTTCTGGATAGGACCCGCCGCCAGAATCTAAAAAGTACAGGTATACCACAGGTGACTTTGGATCATCTGATGATGAGACTTGGAGAACATAGTTGGATATACTTGGCCAAAGCTCTTTAGGACCATTGCTAGAATAAGATAGCACATCATGCTCAATGTCATGTTTCATCAACTCGATACGCTGTGTGCCTCTGAAGCTGCATGCTTCTTCTCCTGCCAGACATAATGGCCCCATCAGAGAGAAGCTTATATAAAAATCTTTAAAGCATTCCCCCCCCCCCCCCCCCCCCAAAAAAAAAAGTATTTAAATATCTCATAAGAAGAGAATCATATATTATGATACTATTGAGAATTTGCATGTTAGAATGACATCATTTTCTATATTTTCAAATTTTGAAATAGTAATATATTATGGAAGATGAGAAAGGAAGAACGGAAGAGATTAACGTGGTTTCATCACTAAGACCTAAGTACACAACACCAAAAGCCAAATGGCTACATCTTCATCCTCTTGATTGAACATATTACAAGGGAAATCAGACTTATAATGGAATTTACAGAATTTGAAAATAGGTAAACAATCAAATTATTACATACATATTTTGAATGTGATCTTCACATCTTTATAATCGATTCCTCCAATCCCTTGATTTACTCCATGCAATCAATTCCTTGATTGTCAACAATTTGTGCAAAATGCCATTCTTGCCAACATATATTAAACTATTATAAGTGAACAAAAATATATTGTTATGAACTTATGATTACTGATTAATTCGGTATCCCATCGCTAATGCATTATAGACATCATCTAAAAGGCTATCTTATGTTCATTTCAAAATATTGCACGAGGGGGTTTCATTTTATGGTTCACTTGGTTCTGTAATTTCAGTATTCTTCATCATAGTTTGCGTGAATATCTTTTCGACTCTATAACAGCTTACAATAGGCCTAGCTCCAATGAGGCAGCTGTCCAAAACAATGAGAGATCAATCATAATCCTGGGAAACACTGACAAACCCAAGGAGTGTTGCCTGTCACTAGTGATGACTGGATTGTCACCAGCCTTTTTACACCACATTTCATACAACATGCTAACCTGAATATGTCGAGTTGACTGCTGGGCAAATAAGTGGAGGAATTCCAGGGGCTGAAAACCACTCCATCGGCCATTCAAATGGTGCATCATCATGGTTTCCAAACACACTGGCCCAAGGAATATTTCTGGATTTTGTTGGAGAGATTGCCTGATCCCAATACAAGCTGGCATTTGCTATTGGGATATTGTTGGCTGTAATGACATCTCCAAGGTATACAACAAAATCTGCTATCCAATCAGTTCGTTAGAGTATTAAACCGAAAAAACAAGCTATAAATAAATAGATCAAAATATAACTATGCAAAAGGGCTCTATATCAAGCTTTGCACGCTTAACTTTTTGAATTTAACAATCATTGGAGTAATTTATTGAGGTAGACCGATATGTTAAGCAAAAATGTAACCTTTTAAGTCAGCTGAATATCAAACAATTCAAGATATCGGAATAGAGATGAAATTTAAGCTTTTTTAACATAATGCACTAAGCCAGAAAATAATAATGGTCTTGTCTCTACAATGGGTGACAGTCACCAAGTAAGTGACACTGATTCCCAGCATGTTAGTACAGTATAGATAGAACATTAAGACATCATACGAAAATTTCTTTGTGTAGCATTCAGAACTAACCATTTTAACAGAAAATAAAACAACAAACCCAACAAGTTCGTCATGCCTTTGCAATGATCTCTATTTTTTTTTTTTTGGCACAATATCATAATCTATTCCATGGAGAGTACCCATAAAATGGAAATGAAAATCATGTACGTCAAAGTGGTACCAGGCATGCCTTAAGCCCTTAACACCCAACAACACATTGAAGTGTAGCAATTTGAATGTGTGGTCATGTAATTATGAAACAAATGCTATATCTATATGAAACAGTCGACCCAACTAGTGGACATCAATTCATTGAATAGAATCAATAGACTACACTCTATATAAAGTCCTAATTATTCATTATGGCAAGGTCGAACCCACCAAATCTGCTCGTAGCAATTTGTAAGGCACTACACAACTGGTCAACCTTTGTTATTGTTTGATGAGAGCGACACAGTAAGCAAGATGTTAAGCTGCCCATGCTGTTCAATATATGAATGTCTATATATGTGCAGCATAATAACCTAAATGTATAGACAGTTTTGTTTCTTGAAACTAAGCCAAATTGTGGTAATCTTAATATGATTTAATCTAATTTGATCAACTTTGTCAACATTGAAATATTTAGAAGTCTAGATTGTACAAAACAACAACAACCAAGTCTTTGTCTGAAAATATTTAGGGTCGGTTATGGATTCTCAATAGACTAGTCAGCGTTGACCACATGAGATATCCATTTTTAATACTTCTAGTGTCCAAATTTTGGAAACAAAACTAAAATTCTATAGTACTTAAAATTAATAGATAGACCTTTCAAGGTGCAATTCTAAAACTTGTTTCCCCATTTATCCTGACATGACAAAAGAGACAACAAACATGTAGTAGTAAGAGAGTGTAAGGCCCATATCATTGCTATTTTGAGTCACATGTGTAAGACACTTCACAAATGACCCACATGAACAAGTTGCTAAGTTAGTAGCCCCAGATTACTAATCCCAAACTCCCTTCAAGAAATTGGACTTAATACATTACATAAAAAAGTGTGCATTCACAAGTACTAAAGTATTAACAAACTAACCATTAATAAGTTATGGAAAAGGTTTTGCTACCCGCTTGTAAAGGGGTACGTAACAGCAAAAAGAAAGAAAGGGACAAATGTCTAGGGTTTACCTAGTCATGTGTATTGTATATGACCTTTGAATACATGTTTCTTTCTTTTTCCAGCCACATAAGTCTGTATGTAACAATTGCTGCGTACAAGTATACATCAAAACCTTTTGAATGTACATGAGTTGACTTTCTTATGTGAGCCCTCAAAAGTCAAAACAATATTCCCTCCGTCTCACTTTTTTTGTCCTCTATTCCATTTTGAAATGTCTCAAAATATTGTCATGTTTTTAAAAATAAAAGTTATTAATTTACTAATGTTCCTATTATACCCCTATTAATTTACTATTTCAATTTCTTTATAAATTTTTTTAAAAATAATTTTGAAAATTTAAATATTTTTAAAAGATAAACAAAATAATAAATAATATTCCCTTAAAAAGCTTAACTTTTGAAACAGAACAAAAAAAAAAAAAAAAAGTGACTAAAAAGTATTTCTGACTATAAATTTATATACACACACTTCGCTTTAAAATTTTGTAAAACACGAAATACTTTTTTTTTTTTTTTTTTTTTTGAAAAAGCATCACCTTTCCTCTTTCTCAAAAAAAAAAAAAAAAAAAAAATAGTGACATGGCAACTGAAACAACATGGTACAACAACCACGTTATTATCACACAACACAACAAAGCTAGCTAAGCTAAGCTAAGCACGCACATGATTGATTAAAAAAGAAGTGATAACGTCACCTGTAGTAGTTTCATTGTCCAGCACAGTGTTCATGACCTTTACTGAGTTCACGTCCTAGACTGGACCCCAGTCTGTCCACGCGTTCTCCCCAAAATGCAGGTCTGCAAACACCGCTATCTTGAACGCTGCACCCGCCCGCATCTGAACATACCTCTCACCGCCTGAGGCCTTTGTTATTGGTGGTGGTGGTGGTGGTGGTGGTGGTAGTAAGGCCAGCACTTGGTCATCTAATCCGACGGCCAGGATGAAGAGAGAGAAGCAGGTGAAGGATAAGATCGCTATTTGGGTCTGAGTTTGTGGCCTCTTCAACTCCATTGAGAAGAGAATTTGGGTGCAAATATATTTGTTTTTTTTTTTTTTTTTTTTTTTTTTTTTTTTTGGTATCAAGAAGGTGATACTTTGGGTGGGTATGGTGGTGGTGGGAGTGAGTTTTGGTGGGAAAGAGGATGAAATGACGAAATTGTCCCTGGTCTGATTGAGATGGTTTTGTTTCTTATGATGCCCCTGTTTTTTAGCATAATTTTTATTAGGCCCCCCATGGATTTTGTCATTTGCAATTTGTCTTGAAGGAACATAACTCAAGTATTCTAGTCTTGGCAAAAATTTTATGTGGGATCTTTAATGTGTAAATATTAATTAAATAAAATTATTTAATATTAATCAAATCAAGGTTAATTTAATTCTCAAAAAAATAAACCAAGGTTAATTTGATACATTAAATACATAATTTAATAAATAATAGCAATTAAACTAATGTTAATTTCATATAAAGAATTGAATATTATAGTTGAACTATAAATATTAATAAAAAGAAATAAAAATATATTACGATTAAAAAAGATACTTTATTTTAGGGATATGATGATACATATTTAAGTAAAGTTGTAATCTAATTTTTATTTTTATATCTGGTTTTTAAGAGAGAGAGAGAGAGAGAGATTATTTGATATGTAGCTTTGTAGGATATCAATTTACAAAAACTAAGGTCTCAAACTATTAGGGGAGCTTAATTTATAATTGATGATTTAACACATTTGCAACATCTTTTTGAAACATTTTAGAATTTCAATTGGGTTAAGGTTTTATTGGTCTTGTACTTTGAGAATCCTAATAGAAATGAAAAAGAAAAATGTGCAAATTAAAAGCACTATAAAATTTTCAAAATATAATGTGACTTTGACTCTCATTGATGAATTTCATCAATTTAACTAATGAATTTTTATATCATTTTTTGTGATTAATAACATGGCAATTTGTAAACCAATAGTAAAATTTATAGTATCCTTAACATTACTAATAATAATAATAAAATGTACAAAGTACCTTTAAAATATATATAATTTTATAAAAATTTGAACCTTTAACCATAGGAAGTGGGGTCTTTTTCCCTAAGGGAAATTTTTTTTTTATTTTTGGTGGGGCCTTAAGCCTAGGTCTAACTTGCCTAAGCATTGGCCAGCCTTGATTCTAGAATTTTTCAACAAAAATGTTCAAGATTTAGTGTTAGTTTGGATACAAACGCATTTGCGTTTAGGCTAGTATTGCATTTTTTGTATGGGTCTCGTGCACTGTTCAAGGGAGTCGTAAGTATGGATTTCAGTAAATTTTTCTTTAAAACTGGGTCTCACAGCACTATTCACATATTTAAAAATTATTTTGCTGTAATATTTTCAGTTTTCAGTTTTTAGTTTTCAGCAATAAGCGGTATTCAAACAGACCTTTAAGATGATAATTTTCGACATGGCCTACAAACACATACAAAGTTAACAAGATAGGGTTGAGCCTTAACAGGTTCGTGTAATATTCAGGTCGACACAAAAAAGCAAACACATGAAATTCATTTTCAGTTGTTTAACCCCTTTAACTGAGCATCATTTTACCAATTTACCCTTTAAAACTTGAGCTATATAAACATATTTTTTCATCTAATTTCATCTTCTCTAGGCCACCTTTAAATTTATGGTTGTGATTATATTTTTGTTGTTGGAGATTTTGTTTAGAATTTAGTTGTAATGTATACATGGTATAAAACACGAGAATTGCTATTAACAAGTTATTTGTATTAGGTAAACATGTCAAGTCATGTCAACTGTAGCATGTTATGTTTATTAAACAAGTCATACGAGTCGTGTCATGTTATTAGTTTAATAAACATGTTTTGTTAAGGTAGGGATCCTGTCACAATTAATAACGTGTATGTTGTTTATGTTGACATATATAATTGAATACTCATGAATTGATAAGACATGAACCCAACACGTAAACATCAATTGTCACTCACTGCTTATCTAGTATTCCAATCCTCCCTCTCCCAACTATCAAATTATCCAAGAAAAAACAAAAACAAAACATAGAGTAATGCTAAAGACAAAATATTTTTCACAACAAATGTAACAACCATTATTGATTTTTATTTGGGTCTACCATTAACATCATTTTATTATTTAGTATTTATAGCTTGACAATTTATCCATTGTGAAAATAATTTTTTGTATCCACTAAAAGAATTTGTTTTTAGTCTATCATTTACAATTATAAAAGATTTTTTTTATTTTTTTAATCTTGAAAAAATATTGAGTTTTTTCCATAGGGAACCATTAGACCAAAATCCCTAATGGTATTAAACAACCACATTAAAATTTTAGTCTTATGGGACAAGTCATGAGTTCAATTTAAATTCAATCACACTTCCACTTATATGTATTTTATATTTACATGATTTCTTTACGGGTTGTATGTGTATCCACTAATTATCACTTTGAGGCAATGGGGTGCCTATCGTCATACTGAAATCTACATTCAAATTAAAATTGAATCTACTCAAACACTAAAGTAGTAACAACAGTATAGCTTGTCTAAATTCTAATCCAATCCAACTCCAACTATTTAATTCCAACAAATCCTAATTGTTTTTGTTGGAGTTCTTATTTTGGTAGTTAAATGCTACCTTTCCTTGCATTATGATTTCTGGCTCTTTTATGATGGTTTTTGACTTCAAGAAGTAGCAACATAAAATAGCAGTAACAAAAGCTAAACATTAATCTAATGAGTGCTTCGCAAACCAACTTTGACAATATACAAAAATTGAGATGGGTGTATCATATATTGATACACCACACTTTTCTCAAAAAATATATGTGTATATATATATATATATATATTTTATACACTAATATCATAAATTGAAAATTATTAAGCACTTTCAGTATAGATACGAAAGTTTTCCAAATTAAATAAATAAATAAAAACTACATATATAAAAGTTAATTTTTTGCATGACTTTTTAAGTCTTTTATTTTATATAAACATGATTTTATTATGTAACTATTTTTTATTTATGTGAAGTACGAGGTTATCGTATAGTACAATTTTTTTTTTTTTTTTTTTTGCTGACGTATAGTACAATATATGTTGTCTTTTTAAGTAAAATGAATCTTTTTTTATTAGTCAACTTGAGATAGTTTAACATCTTCTACCCCAAACTTATTGCCATTTTGACCCGATTACTTTCTAGCCAATGCCTCAGGCCCTCGGCTATGATAGAATTGAAATTATGAAACTGTCTATTCATTTTTTAAGGATTAAGACAGCTTAATCTTCATTGACAGAGATATTAAAACCAGTTTAGCTCTTAATCTGTTTGTGCCTTTGTGGCAAAGCAACTTGAGTTTTTTTTTTTTTAATTTAATTTCTTATTATAGTTAGTACGTATACATACAAGTGATGATGACAAAGGAAGATAATGTAGGATATAAGATAATGACAGAAAAGATAGATGTTCAAATGAAATAAATTATAAGTATGAGAGCTTAACTGAGAAACTAAAACTTCCCCAAAAAAACAATTAATTAAAGAACTTATTGGTCATTTCACCCAACCAAGTCGATGCAACACACAACCTATATTCCTTGGTATATTCTCTGGCATATAGATCCTCTAAATGTGACCTTTTTTACTTTTCTTTCTTTTTTTTCTTAGGAAGAGTTGTGAAATTGAAGAACAAGATGATGACAGTGATAACCAAATCAATAACTCATCAATCCAACAAAACAAGGTAATCTTATTACCTAGTTGGAGTGTTGGACTCAACTTGTTTTGCAAGTAAATAAATAGCTTTTTTTAATAAAAAATATGAAAAATGATTGAAGATTCTCTTGATTTTTTAAAATCACTCTACCCAAAATTCTTTAAACCATAATCATTCATGATTAATCATCATATTTTGCCACATCATCAATATATTAAATAAAAAATCAAATTTATGTTAGTTAATACTCATTTAAATATTAATATCGTGATAATAATATAACTTGATATCGATCTATAAAAAAACAGCTTGATTGATTGGAAACATGAAAGTTTATAATTTCAAAACAACTTTGTGGAGTGATGTCATATAGCACAAAATCCATAAGATTGACCAAAGCCAAAATCTAGCCATTAGCATAGTTGCTAGATTAGCCTCTCTGCAAAAATGTCAAATTTTGTAACGAGGGAGTTGGGTCATGAACCACCTACAATCCTTAATAATAGAGGCAAAGAAAACACCAAAATTGAATTTTTCATGAGTCATAGCAGCAACTAACTCACATACCTAAAAATTTAGCCAGCTCAACCTCGAAACGAGTAAATTGATCGTTAGGTTCACAAATAATGTCTCAGTGATGCACGTATATACATAGTTGTCAGTATCGTACGATATGCGATACGTATCGTACGATACGTATTGTATCATGTGTAAAAAGTTTTGTATCGTATCGGCGTATCGTAAGTGCTCATGAATCGTACGATACAATGTGCGTATCGTATGAATCGTATCGTATCGTAAAATCATACGTATCGTACGATACATGGACAAATGCTTTAAAATGAGATTTTTTTTGTTAAAATTTGTATTTTTATTTAAATCTAACAAGTTGTTAGACTTGTTTTTAACATAAAATTATTAGTTTACTTAGTTTACCCTACTAAAATAACATATTCATAAATTTTTTTTTCCTCTCTCTCTCTCTTACAATTGGACCACACAGTACACACTTACACTTTACTTTAATATTTACAAATTTATTTTATACACTATGAATAAAATATTAATTGACAATATAATTTTTTTTTTTTTATCATTATTGTTATAAGTCCAAGAAACTAGAATGCCAAAAAAAAAAGAACAAGAAGAGATAGTAAATGTTAATGACGAATGATGATGAAGAAAATTTTATTGAAGAAACAAGTTTGCAAAATTATAAACATAATGATAAATTTTTTTATTTTTATCGCTATTGTTATAAGTCCAACAAACTAGAAATCCAAAAAATAAATTCTCAAAAAATTATTAAATAAAAAGAAGAAGAAGAGATAGTAAATGTTAATGACAAATTACGATGAAGAAAATTTTAATGAAGAAATAAATTTGCAAAATTATAAATATGATGATAACATTGACTTAGATGGGGTTAATTAGGCAATTTAATGAATATGATGAAAATAAATTATTATTTTTGGGTTATTTGTTATATATTATCAATTTCAAATTTAAGTAATTTGAATGTGTATGTTATATACACATGCTAGTTTGATTTATTTAATTAGCTTGTTAAATATTATTACATAAGTGATGAATAAATTAGTCATTAGTTGAAATATTCAAAATTTATAATAAATATACCCTTTATATATGTATATTTATAATTTTTTATAAATTTTATTTAGTTTTTGTGTATCTTACGATACACGATACGATACACGATACGGAAAAATTAAAAATCGATTCACAATACGATTCACATTTTGACAACTATGCGTATATATACTTAATAGTAAATGCAAACAAAAAGAGCATTCTTTTGGAGTTTAGTTTTTTCTTTTCTTTTTTGGCATGAAGAAAAGAATGCAAACTATAGAGACAACAAACCAAATCTAAAGTCAAAACAGACATAAAATTAAGCAATAGATACTAATTAAGGAGGTCTCGTTACGGCACCAGATGTCATAATTTAGAGTAAAGAAAGAGGATGAAGATGAAGACTCAATTCAAAGAACATGGACTCCTTATTGTTGGAAATGGCAAAATTGGACTTGACCCGAACCTAAATTTTTTGAGCCGAAGCAAAAATGCATGAAACCGTAACCTGACCAGGCTAACTCGTGATCTGGCCCATTTGTTAATAACTTTTTTTTTTTTTTAAATTAAGACATTGTTGGTTTACTTATATATTTTGAGCTTTATAATACAAAATTCAAACTCGATTTTTTTTTTTTTTTAGAGCAATTCAAACTCAATTTCAATTGATAACTATTTCTCAAAAAAAAAAAAATCAATTGATAACTATAATACTGCCATGTGATTGTTATTTTAAAAAAAAAAAAATATATATATATATATATAGGGATAATTACACATAACCCACCTGTGGTTTGGGCGAAAATCACGTTGCCTACCCGTGGTTTGAAAAGTGTCACTTAACCCACCTGAGGTATGTTCCGTTTGTTTTCCGTAACCCACCTCTGTTAAAATCAAGGGTAAATAGATATTTTTGCTCATATTTTATATCTCTCTCCTCCCAAAACAAAAAAAAGACACTAAAACAAGAGAAAATAAGATCAAAAGATGCTATTTGTAAGAATTTAGAAACTTGTCTCAAGAACTCCAATAAATCACAAACTATATTTTTGTAACACACTCAAAAGAAAATAACACAAGGAAAATTTTACTTATCACGTTAACTTATTTTCTTTTCAATACATTAATTTATTCCTCACGCAGACACACAAACAGAGAGAAAGAGAAAGAGTGAGAATATCACAGTGAGACGCGAAAGGAGAGAACCCAACCCCTGAGCTTGAAATCGACCTCACCAACCTCACTCTGTTGTACGGTCTTTCACTCTCCGAGAAGACACAAAAATTTATTCCTCACGCTCTTTCTGCCCCTCTCTCTCTCTCTATTCTGTCCATGTCTCTCATCTCTCACACTCCAGTTTAGATCGTCGGTAGCTTTGGGTCGTGGTGGCTTGGGTGATGACTGTGGAGGAGCACAAGTTGGCTGTGTTGGTTGGGTATGGGTTTTGAGGAGGAGCACAGTGTTGGATTGGGTCTGGTTTTGAGGAGGAGCATGACGTTGGGTTGGATCTGGGTTTTGCCAAACGTCGTCGTAATCAACTCTCCCATGTCAGCCAAGTCTATCTCGGTGGCAATGGCAACGGCAAAGGCGACGGCAGAGGCTAGAAGACTAACGGCGATGGCTTGAAGATCGGTCGTTTCTGGGTTTATATCGCGTGGGTCTTGGGTTTAGATCGATGTTTCTATGGTTTCTTGGTTTGATCGATGGTTTTATCATGTAGGTTGTGGGTCTTGGGTTTGATCGATGTTTCTGGGTTTTGAAGATTGGTCTTGGGTCATGGTGTTTGATTGGCAGTGGTGGCTGGTGATTCAGCGGTGGGTTTGGCAGTGGCAATGGGTGTGGATCTTGGTGGTTGTTTGTGGTTCTGTGGGTTGGAAATTTTGTTGGAATTTTTTGGGTTTGTGATGTGTTAATGCTGTAGTAGTGGTGGCAGGTGATTTGTGGGTGGTTGTGGTTCGATGGTGGTGGCCGGTGTTGTGGTGTTTTTTTTTTTTTTTGGATTCTGTGGTGTTTCAGTGGTAGTGGTGGTGATGGCTTTGGTGGGTTCTTCATGTTCAAAATTTGTGTGAAGGGAGAGACAAACAAATTCCAATTTTTGATCTTGTTCACTTTGCATTTTTGTTCTATTTTTTGTTTTGGGAGGAGAGAGATATAAAATGTGAGCAAAAATATCCATTTACCCCTAATTTTAACAGAGGTGGGTTACGGAAAACAAACGGAACATACCTCAGGTGGGTTAAGTGACACTTTTCAAACCACGGGTAGGCAACGTGATTTTCACCCAAACCACAGGTGGGTTATGTGTAATTATCCCTTATATATATATATATATATATATATATATATATATATATATATATATTGTTAATGTTTCTGGATAACGGCTTGGTGCTAGATTAATTTGACTCATTTATATTTGGTAATTAAAATAGACTCCGAGGGTCACAAAAGTAATTTTCCCAAATGTGCCTCGGAATCACAAACGGGGTCTTTGTTGTCGCCTAGGTTGTGACTTTCCGAAAATTACCACACTTTAACCGACAAGGTGTACAGTGACGGAATTAAATTAATTGACGTAGGTTATTTTCGTCAATTTGGTGTGGTTTGTAACATATTGCAACAAAAAAAGATTTTGTAGTATTCTTTTTAATTTAATTTGTCTAAATTAAAGGATTGAGTCCTATTATATTTACCCAATAAATTTTTTTGATATATCTAGGATTTTTAATTTTTAATTTCACCTAGATTTATTTTTAAAAAATTAAAATTGTTAGTATATACATTAGCCTAGCCTACTAGGTTTGGGCCTAATGTACTGCACTTGTCATACACATATATTACTTGTACTTTACTCATTACTTGTAGTCATCTCAGGAAGGACTCAGCTTCTGTCTAGCCTAATGTACTGCACTTGTCATACACATATATTACTTGTACTTTACTCATTACTTGTAGTCATCTCAGGAAGGACTCAGCTTCTGTCTAGTAGCCACTGGCCACTAGACATGTTGGATACGCGACACGTGTCCATTCTTGGACACGTGTCGCATATCCAACGGGTCCAATGGCACTGGCCACTAGACAGAAATCTTACCCTCTCAAGAAAAGCTATCTCTAATTGTACTCCATCTCCTCCGCCAACTAATATATTCACTAAAAGTCCGTTTGGATACAGTTTATTTTGCTGAAAACTAAAAACACTGTAACAAAATAATTTTAAAATGTGTAAATAGTGTCATGGGACCTATTTTTAATAAAAAAAATTGATGAAAAGTGAAATTTGTGGGTCCCGTGAACAGTGCACGGGACCCACTGACAATGCCATTTCAAACCAATGTGTGACATTCAAAGTGCTAGTGGGTCCCGCGCACAGTGCACGAGACCCATTAGCAGGTTTGTGTCCCACGTGAAACCAACTTCTGGTTAAAAATAAAAAATAAAAAATAAAGGCCAAAAACGCAAACGCAGAACGCAGAACGCGAACACGCAAACCAAACACACACTAAGACTCACCCACTTGGTCGTCATTGAGATCTTATCCAAACTCCAGTTGACTTCCTCCTTGCCACCTTGAATTTGAGGGGGGTGTTTGTGTATATGTTAGTGTAGTCCATTGGACATGGACCCAAAGTATTGTACTTGCAATACACTCATATTACTTATATTTCACGCATACTATGTTTGTACAAAACTCTTTATTGTACAATGTTATACACACAAAATATACATCAATATACAGACAAATCTCACTTCTTAGTCTCTCTCTTTATATTTTTAACAAAAATTAAAAAATTAAAGACATAAAATAACATAACAAAATAACTATCATTTGGTCAAAAGTTTTGTAACTCAATTGATTGGCACTTCCATGCACAACTTTGCTGTGTACTATATTGTCCTCCATCCTTATCCAAGTTCTAAAGGAGAAAGGCTGCTGAGTGATTTCTATAATTCTAGCTCCTCTAGGCCAGTCTCCATAGCCACCATAACCAGTATGCCTAGCAAAACAGAGCCAGAGTTTCTCATAGGGGCAGCACCAATCCAATCCATGGTTATGTCCAACAAATATTGCCTGCCACAATAAAGAGAAAAACAACTCAACATGATCATATTCATATCCATCAAACTCAAGCCATAGATTCATTTAGTTTCTGACTTTCAAGAACCATAAGCACACACATTGTATATTAAATATATGTGGTTCCAATTCAGAGCTTTTCTTAAGACAAAACTGATCGGGCTTATTCAACCTTCTTGCCAACACAGTAACATTTTGGTTAAACTTCTTCCACATATAAAAGAGAGATATAATTACAATAAACAAAACTCAGCTGACCATCCTAAACCACATTTAGATGATTAGGTGCGAGTGTGTGACTCATATGTCACAGGTGCTTGAACTCATATTTTCCTGTAAATGGATTGTGAATCTGTGATAGAACTGAAAAATGATAATTGTACCATCCAAGTATGAAGAACGAATTTAAGGGGAAGCAGTAGAACAACATGGTAAATTAATCATGGTGAATAACCAAAAGAAACACAACATGAAAAACAATAATAATAATAATACCATAGCTCCATTTGACAGCAAAGAAAGCTATAAAAGACAAAAATAAAAGGTACTCAAATCCCAACATGACAAAAGATTTCAAGTTTTCATTCTTTTCTTATGTAATTCCTGTCGATCAAATGGAACAATAACAAAAACAAAAACAAAAAAAAACAAAAAAATGGTCGTTTTGGGCCATAGAAGCCAAGCCATAAATTTCAAGCCAGGCAAAGCCTGGCCAGCTTGTGTATCAAGAAATTCCAACCTTACTATTTGACTTGGCATTGGTAATCAATCAATCCAGCTGAAAATGGGATCATTCGAATTTCAAGTTCAAATCTAAACCCAGTCTATCCAGGAGCACTAATATCTCATGTGTATTGAGGTATATGTACTTTTTTATGTGTGTGTATGCATATGCTTATTTCTTTGTGTCATTTACCTAGAAAGCAGGCATCTTACATGAATTTATGTTATGTATGTGTGAATCTATATATATACAGATGAATATGGTTGTGCGTAAGCATGATTATCTTTGAAATGAATATATTTATGTGTTTACATGCATGCTTATCTGTGTACTTACCTTGACAGAAGTCCTTTTAACAATAAGTTCCATGATACCCAATTCAGCTGCTTGAGAAGAAACATTTTCTTTGTTAATTGAGCCTACACAGGGCTTGTGAATTCCAAACTGTGGAGCAACTTTATTATATGCTTGACTTGGGATATGCCAGAATATTAGCTCGGGCACACTGTCAGGTAACACTAAACTGGATAAGAAAATGCAGGAAACAGATTTATTTAACCAAAAAATATATATATATTCACCATATCTTATTGGTGTACATCAAAAAAGAAAACCAAAACCTCAGCATTGTCAATTACAACTATTTGCCTCAGTAGAATAAACCTTCTGTCTTTTTCACTTTCTAATTAATCAAACCATGCCGGGAGCAATGTTTCAAAGTTTTCTGTTCATTTTTTTCTCTCTCTTACAAACCATTAAAATAAAATAAAAAACAGAGTCTATATATTTAAACCTTGTTACCTATTAATTCTAGTCAATGCTAATAAGGTGCCATGAAAAGTAGTTTAAAAAAAAAAAAAAAAAAGCGGTAATTCTTTGTTCTTACACCTTGAGTTAGGGTTGATCTCTTCAGATTTGTTCTGGAACCATTCCGCTTGAGCATTTGAGATAACTTGTGGATAGGACCCGCCGCCAGAATCTAAAAAGTACAGGTATACCACGGGTGACTTTGGATCATCTGATGATGAGACTTGGATAACATAGTTGGATATACTTGGCCAAAGCGCTTTTGGACCGTTGCTAGAATAAGACAGCACATTATGCTCAATCTCGTGTTTCATCAACTCGATACGCTGTGTGCCTCTGAAGCTAAAGGCTTCTTCTCCTGCCAGTTATGGAACATAAAAAGCAGATGAGAAAATGTCAATCAATTCCTTGATTTTGTCAACAATTTGTGCAAAATGTCATTCTTTCCAACATATATTGTTATGAACTTATGATTATTGGTTAATCTAACAACAGAAGAAGTGTTATCCTATCATAAATGCTATCTTCAAATTACAAAATTATAAATATCATTAGAAGGGGTATATTGTGTTCATATTTTATATAAAGGGGGAGGGGGGGGGGGGGGGGGGGATTTATTACATGGTTCATTTGGTTCTGTAATTTCAGTATTCTCCATTATTGTTTGCATGAATTTCTCTACGACTCCATCCCAACTTATAATAGTTCAGTTCCAAAGAGGCAGCTGTCTGAAACAATGAGAGGTCAATCATAATTCTGGAAAACACTCAGAAACCCAAGGCCTGTTGCCTGTCACTAGTGATGGCTGGTTGTCACCAGCTTATGTATACCACATTTCAAACATCATGCTAACCTGAATGTGTTGAGTTGACTGCTGGGCAAATAAGTTGAGGAATTCCAGGGGCTGGAAACCACTCCTTCGGCCAATCAAATGGTGCATCATCATGGTTTCCAAACACACTGGCAAACGGAATACCTCTTGATTTTGTTGGAGAGATTGCCTGATCCCAGTACAAGCTGGCATTTGCAATTGGTATATTGTTGGCCGTAATGACATCTCCAAGGTATATAACAAAATCTGCTATACAATCAGTTAGTTATTAGAGTTTTAAACCAAAAAAACCAAAATATTAACTATGTGAAGGTGCTCGATCTATGTCAAGCTTTGAGCGCTTCACTTTTTGAATTGAGCAGTCATTGCAGACTTGTAGTAATCAGGGAAATTTGTCAGGGTAGACCAAAACATGGGCAGAAATGCAGCCTATTAAGTTGCTGAATATTAAACAATTCAGAAGAATCCAACTAGAGATCAAATTTAAGGTTGTTTAGTGCAAAACAATAATAATCTTGTCATCTACAACAAGTGATACTTATTCCCAGCACATTAGTTCAGTAGATGGAACATTTAAACAGCACATGAAGATTTCTTAAGGTAGCATTCAGAGACAATAAACATGTAGTAGTAAGGCCCATATGGCCATATCATTGTCATTTCGAGTCATCTGTGAAAGGCACTTGACAAATGATCGACAAGAACAAGTTGCTAAGTTACTAATCCCAGGTTACTAATCCCAAACTCCCTTCAAGAAAATTGGACATAATACTTTACATAGAGAATGTGCATCGACAGCCTACAGGTACTAAGTACTAACAAACTAACCATTAACAAGTAATATGTTACCATGAGTTGACCTTTCTTTTGTGAACAAAGCTTAGATTTCGGTGTCTAGTTACATTAGACACGTTAGGATGATGACACGTATAACGTTGGATCCAAGCCAAGTCTTTTTTACTTGAGCTCTCAAATCGAATCCAAGCCAAGGCTTTTTTACTTGAGCTCTCAAATCGAATTTCAAAATAATGAATTTATATACACACATTCATTAGGGTCTTTTATTTTTTTATACTGAAATTCATTAGGGTTGGGTGCAATTATTTTGAAAAAAGAAATTTTTTTAAAAAAAATTAGACGAAAAGGTGTTTTTTGAAAAAGCATTATCCTTTCCTCTTTCTAAAAAAATTACTTTTTAGTCTAAAATTTAAAATAAAAAACAAAAAACAAAAACAAAGGTACTTTTGGGATTTAGATACAAAAATCCAATAATAATAATAAAAATAAAGGCTTTCTGATTTTACTTTTTATCTTTTACATCAAAAAATAAAAACCTAATTACAGTGTATCTTTTGTAAATGATAATAAAAAAGAAAAAACACACACAAACAAAGGCCGATTTTTATAACTTTACCTCTAAATCTCACAAATCACAGCATATATGAACATTTTGCAACGAAAAAAAAAATGGGATTATTCTTTATTCTATAGTAGGACAATATATAATAATAACATGGGACATGTACTTCACCAAAGTTTTAATAACGTGGGACTTTCTTTCTTTCTTTCACGGTACAAATACAACGACAACAGACACACACAGTGACACAGCTAGCACATGATAAAAAGAGGTACTAACAAAATAGACAATTAGCTCGTATCCTGTATTTTCACACACATTTTGGCGACAAATATCACTGTGATTGGTTATATATTACTGTTACATAAATCTGCTTTTTTTTTTTTTTTTTTCTCTACCGCTTACTGTCTATCATGTAAGACAATTATGGGAGTACTAGCATTATCGATAAATGGAAGTGATACCGTTACCTGGAGTTTCATCGTCAAGTACAGTGTTCATAACTCTTGTTGAGTTCACGTCCTGGAGTGGACCCCAGTCAGTCGACGTGGCCTCCCCAAAATGCAGGTCAGCAAACAGCGCTATCTTGAACGGTGCACCCGCCCGCATCTGAACATACCTCTCACCTGAGGCCTTTGTTGTTGTTGCTGTTGTTAAGCCGAGCACTTGGTAATCTAATCCGACGGTCAGGGTGAAGAGAGAGAAGAAGGTGAAGGATAAGATAGTCATTTTGGGTCTGAGTTTGTGGCCATTCTGACTCCATTAACGGAGAGCAGAGCAAAGATATGGTTTTTTTTTTTTGGTATCAACGAAGGTGAAGGTTGGTGGAGGTGGGGTGAGTTTTGGTGGGAAAGAGGATGAAATGACGGAATTGTCCCTGGTTTGATTAAGATGGTTTTTGGGTTTGTGATGAATGTCCCTATTTTTAAGCATAATTTTGATTAGGTCCCCAATGATTTGTGAATTTGCAGTGTACCAAGAAAAACATGATTTTGTTCATAGTGGAAAATACAAAAAGTCAAAAACAACTCATGAGGTTGGGCTAAGCATATATATTATCAATATTTTTCAAAAAATATCTAATTTACTCTTTAAATTTTTTTTTTTTTTTTTTTATAGAGAGTTTCAACTTATAACGTCCGTTCGAAACTTTATCAGTTGAGTTAATTGAAATTCACTACTTTTTCTAACCTTAGAAAAACAATATTTAATGTTGTTTAAAAGTGCATTGTTCCCCTAAGAGCATTCGCATTAGGAAATTCTACTCTATCCTATTTTACCCTCTCAAAAAGTCACTTTATTAATTATACAATACCATTTTACAATACATCCAGCATCCTAACTTTTATTTTCCTATTCTATTTATTAAAATAATATATTTACACATTAAAATATATAACCAATACTCCTCTCAGAAAAACCCAGAAACCTTGTTCCAAAAAAGAAAAACCTAGAAACCCACCTTGCCACCATCACGCCATCGGCCAGCAACCACCACCAGAACCAAACTCATCACTAACAACAACCACAAGCAGAGCCGGCTGAATGTTAGAGCAAAAAATGCGGTCGCCTAAGACCCCAAGTAAAAAAAAGGCCCCCAAATTTTAACCAATAGGGTTATTTATAATTAATAAATAAAATAATATTTTTTTACCAAATGAAAAATAAATAAAAAAGAGAGAAAAATGTAACGTCCACAATATTTTTCACAATACTTTTACAACTAATGTTAAGTAGTAGGTTGTTATTGATGGCAAAAAAATAATTATACTGATATTTTCAAATAGAAAACAAAAAACAACTTAAAACCTAGGATTTGTTGTAAAAAAATATTGTAAATGTTGCACTTCTAAAAAAAAAGGAATAATAATAAGAGTTGAGTTAGCAAATTTTTACTAGTTCTCATCTAAGTCTACCAATAATCAATTTTCGCCTTAGGCCCCCAAATGCATCAAGCCACCCTTGACCACAAGAAACAAACCACCTTAGGAGACAACAGAAGCTTGAAGACTGAAGGCGACAACAGTAGCGGCTTAAAGATTGGTTGTTCTAGGTTTTGCTCACTTGGGTATTGGATTTAGATCGGTGCTTCTATGCTTGTTCTGGGTTATTTTGGGTTTTGAAAACCGATGCTTGAAGATTGGTTGTTCTGGGTTTTGAACCAATGCTTCGTTGTTGTTGCTCCGCCACCGCCGCCGCTCAACCCAGCACTTTAACCCCTTTACCCATTTTTCCCTTCACGCTTTCTCTCTCACGAACCTAGATTTGCTCTCTCTTTTTCAACCGAACCCAGCCAAGACAAAGAAAAATAAAAAACAATGAAAATCCATAACAATATCCACGAACCCAAATTTGCTAACAATATTCATCAGCTCTAATGAAATTATTTTTCTTGTCTTTTATTATTATTTTTTGCTGTCTTTGGGTCTAGATCTGAGCTATTGACATGTTTTTTTTTTTTTTTTTTGGAGTGATTTTCATTGTAAGATGTCTGGGGATTGCGTTGATGAGAAAACAGAAAGAAAGAGTTGAGAAAGAAAGAAGACGTCTCAACTCCAATCGCTTGTCTTTTTTTCGTTTTCTTTTTTTGAGAAGATCCAATCGCTTGTCTTTTTTTCGTTTTCTTTTTTTGAGAAGATCCAATCGCTTGTTGTGATTGCATAGGTTTCATAGTAACTATGACCTCATTTGGTAGAGTGGTTAAACAACATGTTTTCAGTTTTTAAATAATATTACACGTATTTTCACACACTTTTTTACCCACACGTATGTCAAAAAAATACAAATAACGTTACTAGAATAACATTATCAAACGGCTACTATATCATGAAAATCATATGTGTAAGCCAATAATAAATAAATAACAGTTAGAGATTAAAAAATAATAATAATAAGTGGGAAGAAGTACAAGAACTTTTAAATTGGGGGTTTTTGTACTTTAGGAACAAATTAGATTTTTTGAAAAAGATATATTGTAGTATATAAACCCAAAGCTGAAGAATAGTCTTTGTATTTTACCTTTTTTTCGAATTTTGTTTTTTCAACTTGCCGCCAAGGCCAAACTTTTGAAAAATAAGATACTTGCTAGTAATGGCAATATTGTAATTCTGAAATGAGGCTTGGCCCATTTTTTTATTAAAAAAATAAATTGTTTTTAATCTTCGAAAAGGTGTTGTATATATTTTTTAAGAAGATTTCAAAAACCGCTACCAAACAAAAAGCCAAGTAACCAAGTACAAGTAGCATGTGCAGAAATTGGATTATTAAAGATTGGAATTGGACCCATTTTGGCCCAATTGGGTGGCCTATTTAGTGGACTCAAGTGCAACTTGAACAGCTAAAAACTGGTCAAAATAGCATGTTTAAAAGCTGGGTCCCTTTCTCTCCTCAATCTGTGTGGACCGTGTGGAGGTGACCAAATAGAAAATAATCTCTCTTTCAATTCTCTCTCTAAAAGTTAGGCCCAGTTTGGTACGCAAGTTCAAATATATATTTTCAGTTTTTAAATAATATTATACATATTTTTACACATTTTTCAAAAAAACAAAAAACTATTATTTAAATACACGTACCAAACGGGTCTTAAGGGTTTCTAGGTTGTGGAGTTGTGTGTTTTGCTCTAATATCAAGTGCCACCACCTAAGAGCGTAAGGGTAACAATCTATGATATAATATGGGTATTTTTATGGGTATTTATATTGTCCAGTCCCACATCCTATACATATCATATATAAAGGAATCTCGTGTTGCTTATGCCAAATCACCTAAAATGAGGGTTTAAGAATTTTTAACTCATAACTTTGAGATGTGGGAACCATTAGACCAATCCCTAGTATTTGAAACAAACACATTAAAATTTTAGTCTCATGGAACTAGTCACAAGGCAAATTCAAATTCAATCAGACTGCCATTTATACAGGGACGGAGGGAGACTTGGACTAGGGGGGGCAATGGCCCCCCCCTAATTTTTTTTTAATTAATATATACATAGTCACCAATTTTAGTAATTTTGTTCTATAAAATTACATTTTGCTCCCCTTAATATTATCATTGATTCTTTTAGGAGTACTACTCTAGCCACAAAATTTTCTATAACATATTTACAAACTGTTGTGGTAGTAAACTTTTATTGGTTTGCATTTGGGCTCATCACTTAAATCGCACTTTTACTTACTAATAACCACTCACTAAATTAATAATTTGTAAAAAAAAGTTTGTAATTCTAGCATTTTCCTCCCTTTAAAGGCCAGATCTAAAATCTAAGCAAAATAAACAAGCCCAAAAAAATTATTCAACAACAAAAATTACCAATAGTAAAGCTAATTTTATCTAAAACAAACAATTTGACCCTTTAAAAAATTTTAAACAAAATAATTTTGTCCATACTTGGATGCACACATAAAAAACACAAAAAAAAAAAAAAAAAAAAAAACCTCATTAGCTATTAAGCAATTGACCCAGAAGTTAGCCACTGCATGCAACTAACAGTAAAACTGCCTCCTTAACTTCAAGTTTTGACTCAGTCCTTGCATTTACATGTGTTTGATATATACATGATTTGTTTTGTGGGTCGTATGTGTATCCACTAAATATAGTTTGACAAAATATGTAATATTGGAGCTTTGAGGTGCCCACCTACTGAAATATATATTCAAAATAAAATTAAACCTGCTCAAACACTAAAATAGTAGCAAGTAACAAAAGCATAGCTTGTCTACTCCAATCCAACTATTTAATTCTAACAAAATCCTAATTGTTTATTGGATTTTACTAATGTGTGCCCTTAGGACATACATTAATTTTCATTTTTGGAAAAAAATTTCTTGAGAATTGAAAAAATAATGACAGTTTTTTCAATTTTCAAAAAAATGTTTCCAAAAATAAAAAGTTTAATATACATTAACCGGATCCTTATTTATTTGGGGTTTTTCTTTTGGTAGTTAAGTGGTGCTGAGTTAGTACATGTGTAAAATGCTACCTTTCTTGGCATTATGATTTCTCTATCTCTTATTATGATGGTTTTTGACCTCAAGAAGTATCAACATAAAAAATAACAATAACAAAAGCTAAACATCAAAACTGAACGCTAAAATCTAATGAGTGCTTGGCAAATCAACTTTGACAGTATTCAAAAATAGAGAGGATGGATGAGCTCAGCCAAATAAATGGGTATATATCTTATCATCAAACGAGCTTTTGTGGTTACCCCCAATCAGCTATTTCATTGGTTGAACGGTGAACTAAATTGAGTTTTCAAACAATCAAACTTTTAAAATATCATTATCTAGTCAAAACACAAAATAATTAATGCGAAGATTTTCCAAATGAAAAATAAAAAAACAAAACCAAAAAATAAAAAACTCTATACAAAAGTTAATTCTTGGCATGACTTTTTAAGTCTTTTAACTTTATACAAACATGTTTCTCATAAAAACAAAACAAAACAAAACACTTTATATAAACATTATTTTATTAGGCAATTTGTTTTTATTAGTGTGAAGTACGAGGTTATCATATAGAATATATGCTGTCCTTAAAGTAAAATAAATCCTTTTGACCGGTCATCTTGAGAAAGTTTGGTGTGAATCTACTGGTAAGTCCAGTGCCATAAATATTTTTAGAATTTTATCACGACTTTGCAACAGGACAAGTTATAAATAATAAAATTAAAATAGTGGATTCATGTGGATTTATAATTTTACTATTCACAAGTTATTACGTAGTAAAATTATGATAAAATTGTAGAAAAGTTTGTGATATTAAATTTACCTGCAAATCTATCTCCAATATAACATTTTCTACCCCAAGCTTATTGCCATTTCAACCCGTCCTTTCTAGCCAATATATGCCTCAGCTAATTAAATAGCCGCTTCTTTCAATTATTTCTTGATAGAATTGAATTTCTGAAACTTCATTTTTTTTTTTTTTTTTAAGGATTAAGACAACGTAATCTTCATTGATAGAGATATTAAAGCCAGTTTATAGTTATTAATCTGTTTTTGGCAAAGCATTTTGGGTTTATTTATTTCTTATTATAGTTAATTATAGTGCTTATACATGTGATGAGAAATGAAGATAATGTAGGCTATAAAATGTAATGCTGGAAAAGATGGAGGTTAAAATGAAATAAATTATAACTTTGAGAGCTTAATTGAGAATCTAAACTTGCCCCAAAAAATAACAATTAGTTAAAGAACTCATTGGTCATTTCGCTCAAGTCGATGTAACACACAACCTTTTATTATGAATGGTTCCTTGGTATATTCTCTGGCATATAGCTCCTCTGTCTTTTGCATTTTGTTTTTTGTTTTTGTTTTTATTTTCTTTGTGAGAGTTGTGAAATTAATTATCAAAACGATGACAGTGATAACCAAATCAATAGCTCATCAATCCAACACAAAACACAAGGTAATCTAAAATACCTAGTTGGACTCAACATGACAACATGTTTTACGAGTAAATTAATCCTTTTTTTGTAAATAAAAAATTATATAGAGACCAATTATAAGAGGCTGAAACTAAATGAAAAATAAATTACCATTCTCTAGATTTTCTAAAATAACTCTATCATGGAATTTATCAAATAAAAAGCAAAATATTTTTAGCTAATATTTATTTAGGCAAAAATTGTCAAATTTTGTAATGGGGAAATTGAGTAATGAGCCACCTACAATCATTAATAATAATAGAGGCAAAAAAAAAAAAAAAAAAAAAAAAAAAGAACACCAAAATTGACTTTTTCATGAATCATACTAGCAACTAATTAACTCACATACCTAAAAATTTAGTTAGCTACCTCAACCTCAAAATGAGCAAATTGGTGGTTAGGTTTCACAAATAATATATTTTCAACAAAATTTAGTTACAAAATTGGTTGTAGCCTAAACCTACAACCTTGCTTAGTATCTTTTTATTAGATATAAATTTTTACAAATCTACCATTGGATTACTTATTCTTCTTATATTACTCATCATGCTTACAAAACTTCTAGAAAATTAAAAATCATCAATAAATTGTTTAAATTGCAAGATTTTGTAGTTTAAAATTATGCATAAAATATAAGGTTATAGATCATATAGTAAATAATATCCGATTGACACAAAAGTTGACATGTATATTAAGAGTATAAAGAATATGCAACTCAACGATTAGATTTTTAAAATATGCAGTAATGTTTATTTTATTGAGTAAGGTTGTAACCTTATATTACAACCAACTTTATAACTAAACTTTATTTATATATTATAAATTTACATAAGGCATTTTGCGTGTATTATTTACGTAATTAATGCATGTACTTAGTAGTAAATGCAAGCTTTCTTTTTTTCTTTTTTTTCTTTTTTGGCATGAAGAAAAGATTGCAGAGACAACAAACCAAAGAAATTTTCTTTGGTTTGTTTTCTCTACAGTCTTTTCTTCATGCCAAAAAAGAAAAAAGAAAAATAAATATCCAAAGTCAAACCAAACATAAAATTAAGCAAGTGTGGCATTAATTAAGAAGGTCCCTGTGAGCCACCAAATGTTATAATATGGAGTAAAGAAGGAGGATGAAGATGAAGACACCCAATTCAAAGAACCTAGACTCTTCATTGTATTGATATGGATACCTAATTTGGAGTTTTGTTAGTTAATTTTCAACCTAAATTGATTATGATTGCTACAAAACTAATCGTTTCTTTCATAAAAGTTATAATATACCTACAAACAAGTAATGCTACAGCTATAAATTATTTTACAATATTTTTATAAACTGTTGATATGGTAAATTTTTACTGTGTCTAAAAATTTATAAACTCCTAATTCTTTGACCATCTCAGATTTAGTCCATGCGATGTGAAGATAGAGGTTACGGCTGAAGTTATACTAAAGAATTAAGAGACTTGGTGTAAGTAAGAAGACGTTTTATTATTAATTAGCTAAAGAGTTTTTCTAATAATTTGATACATTTTTATTTTTTGATATAAGATAGAAATTTTACTTTAACTTAATTTAAGTGTATATATGTGTGAAACTTCTTTCTAAAGACTTGAACCTCAGTCCTTACCCCACACCTCACAATCACTTATACTTTTGGATTGACCACCACACCAAGAGTGTGCATTGTGCGATGATAAATACGTCTTTATTGAAAATAGTGAGAAGTGTTAATTGATTTATAAAACTCTTGACTACTCACCAAAGAGTTTTGAGTCTTGCCATTTTAAATATGCTAGAAGGGAATCTAATCTTGTAGCTCAGTTACCCTATATGGCTGATATGGTTTTTTTTTTTGGCCTTAGTCAATGGAGAGGGAAATGTCTACTGTCTACTAATGTTCCAGTTTAATAAAATTCTTCTTTTTCTAGAAAAAATAAAAACCTGCAAAAAAAATTTTTTTATTTATTTATTATAATTTCTTTTCTTTTAAGAAAAATTTATTATAATTTCAAAGAAGTAATTTTGACCTTCAAGATAATCTTTATTGATGAGTCCATAAAAATTATTAAGGTCATCCATCTTAATGGACGGTCATTGCATCATTAGTAGGCCATCAAAGATAGATGAGTAACCGCCCAACACATTTAATAACGATCATCAAATGCCTTAAACCCTCTCATCAAGACAAAGAACGTTACAATTAGGGTAATAATCACCCTTATTTATGTCCAACAGCTACCTAAGTCACCTATAAAAGGAACAATTTGTCTCACTTGCTAAGGTATGTCAAAAGCTACAACAAAACACTATCTAAATATGAGAAATATGGGTTGATACTAACTTAAGCATTGGAGGCTCTCCCACTAGGCACAACCTGGTGGTCTCTTTGATCTATCTCTCTTTATCTTGCAGGTTCTACAAGATCGTCTAAAGCTTCGGATTGGACGAGTGACCCAATTGACGATTTGGCTTCATCAGTTTGGCACCGTCTATAGGGATCGATTAGCCATTAAGCTCTTCCTACGACAAAGGGTCATTCAGTTCAAATTCATAGACAACAATGCAAGGGCCCATATCCAAGGTCTAAGAGATCACCAAGATGTTGTTGACGACGAAATCAAAGCTAAGTGCGACTTGTGGCTGCAAGACCCACCTAGGTTAGTCAATGGTGTAAGAGCCTCATAATCCAATCCATTACCTTCAAGGTACAAGACATAGGATCATTTGAGGGTCTACACCACATATTGACACAAAGAAACAAATCATGTAATTGGATTTGCACTAAAGGGGTAATCAAAAGGCTTAGTCTTCTTTAATTGAAGATCCAATAAAGAAGATCCATTTGTCAATTTGGTTTTCAAAGACCAGCACCTCAGTATTTCCACACAAAATCACCCAAAGGTGGCTTGCTATATGGCACAGACTGAACATAAGACAGTCACAGACTTTGAAAGACCACGACAGACCTTAACGGTATGGCCCAGCTCCTAGGTCTTAAGGTAAGATGAGTTGCCTCTCATCTTGTTGAGTGGTTTATCCACTTTTACCCTTCATATATCTGCAAAAATGCTCTAGTGATTGTTCATTTCAGCATGAGATATTTATTTTGTTATTGCAAAAAATAAATAAATAAATGGGTCTAGAAGACTAAAAGTCTAGAACATGATAGTCTTGTCGAGAGCTTAGATAAAGCTACCTGGTGGAAACAAACAAAGAAGTTACTTTGTTAAGTCTCCCTTTGATGGGTGAGATTTTAGAAGGTGATTGTATATGACCATATAAGCTCTGGCCACCTAAATGAAATGCTATGATGAAATTACCATTATAGTAAATTCATAGGCATTTATAAACCTTCCTTCCTTAGTTGCCCCGGATCCCTATTGTTAAAATTTGCATAAAATATTTATTACCTTACCAAAAATATAATTTTGAGCATTAAAGATGGTAAAGTCAAATTTAATTGCTTTGCCAAATATCAAAATCTCAATCTGGACATTTAATAGCATGGAACCAGATTTTATTAGGATTGAAATCCATTTAACAAGAGATTCTTGCTCCCTTTAAATTTGGAACGTAACATGCCTAAATTATTTCTCTGAATTTTAGCAAATGCACGTGCATAGCTAAATTAGTTACATGTGTGAGAAATTATTTTCTTTTTGATCAACGATATCACATATGTTATACACTAGTGGATGCAAATAGTGGAACTATGGAAGGAATAATTCTCAACAGAATTGTTTTTAGGAGAAATCCTATAAGCGCATAAATGATTACCAAATTCATGCATAATGATCATGAGCATCTACATGCTACTTTGACTTTGAGAGTGAACTTGTTTCGAATTGTCATCATACAATCTACTCTCAAAATAGTATCAGATTATATCTATATGAATTCTTTAAATGAGAAAGATATCAATAGTAAGAGACAGCATTGTTCACATAGCTCATGATATAATATGTTGTACCAAAATCTTTGGCTATGTATGCATTTGGGGTTTTGAGTTTTCCTCTTGTCCAACACGCTTTTACAATTGATGCATAAATCCTATCACATACGGTTTCTTGAAAACTTTAGTGGTCTTTATATGTTTGAGTATCATGCTTTCATAAACTGAGCTATTATTTCAATGCTTGGTATGAATTAGACACACGGATTGTAAATTACATTTCCTTTATATTATACACATATAAATAATTGCATGACGTAAGCATGCTAAGGGATACTATGCTAAATACTATCATGGACACATCAACATATACCGCCCATAAGCCACAACAAATTTTATACATTTGTGGTTAATAATATTTGTGAATTTCTTACTTGACAATGCTACTCCAAGTCTAACACTTTGCACAGTAAAAGTACTAGATTATTTAATGTACCTATATTCTTAAGTTCATAAGCTTTAGAATGAGAACTTGTCAAAAAGAAACAGCCAAGAAAGAGATCAAAAAATCTTAAGTGGAAAAAGGAATACAACCAAAGATTGTGAAAATTCCTTTGACATCACAAATGGCGAATCAGGCCCCAGTAGCTTTGAAGCCAATACCAACCCAACAAAGAAAAGCTCGTTGAAAAGGAATCAACTTGAAAGGATACCAAAAATCCAGTACACACATCCAAGTCACTTGTCATATGCGCAAAGTGGTTCCAAGCCAAGCATGAATCTTCTAACATCCTTGCAAAGGTGGGTTCGAATTTTCAATTTCTAAAAAAGTCTCCAAGGCCGACAAGTAATTAAAACCTTACTCTTCCTCCTATTAACTTTCTAAAACTTAATTGTCAAGTGTAACGTATATAGTTTATATTTAAGACATTGCATAATCTTTGGCATCATCACTCTAAATACCATAATAATATATGGATGTCAAGAAAGAGAATCCAAATCCTAAGATGACTATTGGTTGTGCTTAAAAGTGGAAAGTGATGGATTGCGTTATTTAATAATTCATCCTATTTTTACTTTTAATATTTGCAATGTTGTGTTATTTTGAAAGTTAAATACCCATTGAACAAGGTAAAAAAGGAGTATATATATCTACCCTCCCTTATATAGATTCAAACAGAACGTGCATAAGGGGTTCAACCAATTGATTGAATTACCTGAAACACCAGTGGACTACCAAGTTTAATAGTAATCTTATGACAAAGGTCAACTACATGGAAAATAGTCTTATAAGTATTGCTAAATGTGAACCTACCAAAGAAATAAAAAAATTGTAAAAACAAAGAGAAACCTGTCGAGAATAGGAGTATCCAAAATAACCAACAATCTCTATTGTAGTCTGAACACTTTAAAGAAGCATATAGTATAGCTTCATTCTTTATACATCATATAATGCTTCTCTGTGATTTAAATAGAGTACGCTTTGTCGAATGACAGCAATTATTGTGCAACATGTAATTACCTATTTGTATATTGTCATTCCTAACGAAATGCAGCTAGCTCTATCGAAGTGAGTCGTCTTAAATGTCCATGGTCAAAGCACTCCCATCAAAAATAAGATTAAGCTCAAAGAAAGGAAAATACAAGTTCAAACCATGATAGGCGATTCCTCTGGTCGTTGTCAGATAAGAATTGCACCTTTCATGTCTGAACAAGGGGCAAACCCTCTGGATATATCTACATCTTCAAACAGCTGGAACAAAATATAGCAACGACGTTGCCCAGTTCTTGGGTCTTAAGGTCAGATTTAAAATTTTCTTTTCCTTTTAGTTCATTTGCAACAACGTTTGAAGTCAAGTTTTAGGCATAATGACAAATATCATTATTGCCAAATAAAAACCTAGCTATAAATTTAAAATAAGATTATAACTATTTACCATAATAAATATGATGACTGTTTATCATAATGGCAAATATCATTAAGCACACTGAATTCCAACACTCTTTAAGAAGTTTAAACACTTTGCCAAGTGTTATTTAGTTGCACGAGAATAGGATAATAGTTATGAAAACGATTGTTGGAAAGGCAAATTACTAAATTACAAGATTAGTACAAACATGCACAATTGACACAAAAGGCTAGATAATTTCTTGCTAAAGTTAAAAGGCTTGATTAGTAATATCTACTCTAGATAGTGTGACATATTTTAGACTTTTGATCTCTAACCGATCAAATGATCTTAAGTTCATCAATTTCTTTTGCTATTTTACTATCGTCAAAACAAAGAAGAAAGTGGAAATGGTTGAATTGCCTATAGAGCATGTGCTTCATACATAAAATAAGACAATTCGGTTTGATCGCATGGCATTAAGTGTGGCTTTAATCCTCACTAAGTTTTCATCCTCTTACATGAGATGATATTGTTTGGACGTAAGCTATATCAATTCACCCAAAATTTTATATAATATGTAAATCTATAAGAGGTTTGCTAGATTACTAGCTTCAGATATGCAAAAAACAGATATTCCAAATTTTCTAAGGGGATGTCATAATTTGATGAAGAAAAACCCTTAAGAAGAAAAAAAAGATACAGCTAAAAGTTGTGAAAATTCCACCTACATCACAATTGCCGAGTTTAACTCTTGTAAATTATGGAGTTGTACAAATCCAACGAGGGAGAGCTTTATAAGTAAGAGTTCAATGACAAAGAGTTCGTCAAGAAGACTACAACAATGAAAAGATCGAGGTATGTACAAAATAGTATCGAGATTTAAGGTCTTCTATTAAGGTAATTCGTTTCTTTCTTTCTTTTTAGTTATCCATGAGATTATTTTATTGAAACTAAATAATATCAAGCTTGCATGATTATTACAAATGTGTATGTGGAACATGTTGAAAATATTGCTATAAAATTGTTACAATTATCACAATCAATATGACTATATTATTAGTAGCATATGTTTCATCGCCATGAATCTAAGAAGTTCTATTAAGTTTCCTAAACTTAAAATGCTAGATGATTGTGTTCACAATATGCTCATGAGTTCAAGTCTCAATAAATTTCCGCTCACCAAAATTTTTTTAAATTGCTTTAAAAATCATATACAGTGCAAGCATCTAACAAAGACCAGTTTAAAGAAGCATATAGTCAGATAGCTTCAATTTTATACTTCTCTTTGATTCGTATAGAATGCACTTCGTCTTGTATAGCATACAATTGCACATTTGTACATTGTCATGTAGCTAGCACTATTGAAGTGACTTAAGCGTACAATTAAAGAAGAAGGAAGAGGAAATTGCTATTACAAATGGCAATGCCCATAGTCATCAAAGCACGCCCAAAAAAAAAAAGTTCCAATCGTGAAAGACCATTCCTCTAGTCGTCAACAAATGAGAATTGTACTTTTCACGTTTGAACGGGGGCAAAAACGTGGCCTAGTTTTTACGCCTTCAAAAAATTGAAGCAAAAGAGATCTAGGCTTTAGACATGAAGTATCATGTTGAGCTTTAAAAAAAAAAAAAAATCTTGAAAAGAGAAAAGCTTGTCATCTTAAAAAGGGAAGAGCCTGTCAAGAAGAAGATTGAGGTATGTGACAAAATAATATCGTCATGCATTTATCTTTGTCTCTTTTATATTCGTCTATAAAAATCTACACCTAGTAAAGTTAAATGCAAAAATGTATGCATTACTAAACAGATTACAAAAGAGGTAAAACTCTAGGATTACAAGGAAATAAGAAAAAGGTTCACCTAGGCTATTGGTAACTTATTATTTATATATGAATTGTTCTAAAATTCTTGTTTAACTAAGTCTTGTCAAGTGCATGTGATACTTAATGCAGATATTAACATGGCCTTAAGAAGGTCCAAAATGACATAGTGTCAAGGAATCTTTCCAGCAACAAGTGACAAGATGCCTTAAATGGATGTAAGTCACCAAAAAATGGCTAAGTGATAAGATTCCGCCAAGACGGATATAAATCATTGACGAAGCTTAAGTGACAAGATTCCTTAAATGGATGTAAGTCACCAAAAAATGGCTAAGTGGTAAGATTTCACCAAGACGGATGTAAATCACTGACGAAGCCTAAGTGACAAGATTCCTTAAATGGATGTAAGTCACCAAAAAAAAAAATTTGGACAAGATTCCACTAGACCGATGTAAATCGCTGAAGAAGTCTAAATGAAGAAGCTTCGTAACTTGATGTAAGTCACCTAAAAGTGGCTAAGTGACTAAATACCCTCAGACGAGTGTAAGCAAATAAGGATTCTCACACAAACGCAAGTCACACGCAAATCAAGAATATCAAATGTGACAACCAGAAAATGAATGAAAGAAGAAGCTTCAGAAGTGATAAAAAATGGTCATCCAAAGAAATCACCTCGCTTCTCAGCAATAATAAAAAATGGTTGTTCAAAGAAATTACCTTACTCTTCAGCAATGATAAAAAATGATCATCAAAAGCTCACTTTCAAGATCAAGCTATGATCCCTCGAACGTCCAAAAAGACCTTCAAAAGGCAGATACTAAGAAGCCGTCGCAAAAATACTACCATTCTTGAAGAAGAAAATATTTGAAGATAAAGAAGCCTGAATCTAAACAAGTCAAGAATATTCCCAAAACCTGACTAGCACAAAACAAAATAAGACTTGGGAATGGGGGCAATTGATGAGTCCATAAAAATTATTAAGGTCATCCATCTTAATGGACGGTTATTGCATCATTAGTAGGCCATCAAAGATAGATGAGTAGCCGCCCAACACATTTAATAACGATCATCAAATGCCTTAAACCCTCTCATCAAGACAAAGAACGCTACAATTAGGGTAACAATCACTCTTGTTTATGTCCAACAGCTACCTAAGTCACCTATAAAAGGGACAATCTGTCTCACTTGCTAAGGTATGTCAAAGGCTACAACAAAACACTATCTAAATACTAGAAATACGGGTTGATGCTAACTTAAGCACCAGAGGCTCTCCCACTAGGCACAACGCGGTGGTCTCTTTGATCTATCTCTCTTTATCTTGTAGGTCCTACAAGATCATCTAAAGCTCCGGATTACCCAACTGACGATTTTGGCTTCATCATTTATATTTTACTACCTTTTTTATGAAATTATATTTTACTACTTACATTACAACGTTGACATCACTCAGTACTTCATAAATGAAGTAAACGTATAATATCAATTATCAAAGGGGGTGGATGCTCTCTCGTCACATGGCCTTGATCATGCAATTTTTGAAGGAGTTTTGGAAGTGGTCTTCAAGGCTCTCTCAGAGGGAGTGGATGCTCTATCGCCACTTGGTCGACATTAAGTTTATTGCGGGTTCACTAAGAGCCTATTTTTTCTCTCATATTAGAAAGCATGGCAATTTTGTCGCCCATGCTTTGGTAAGGAGAACTAGATCTTTTTTTCCATTATTAGTCTGGATGAAATTTGTTCCTCTAGATCTTTTCAATTTGTAATTTATGATCTTTTTTAGTATTTGAATAATGTGGCGAGGTACTTTTTCACTAAAAAAAAGTACACGTATAATTAGGGTTGTCCAACCCACCCGACCACCCGTCCAACCCGCCCGAGTTCGACCCGCCGCCACCCGATCCGACGTCTCCGGCGGTCGGACGCGGGTCCGAAATCTCTAACCCGACCCCACGCGGGTCGGTTGCCAGTTTTACATTTCAAAACCCGTGACATCCGACCCGAACCGAAACAATCATCCTCTCCGGCGAATATTACGAATTTTGGACCAAATCCAGCGAGATCCTTCGAGAGCCGGTGACGTTCTGGTGTTCCTCAGCTCCGATCCGGCCATCCTTGGTCTTTCTTCGCTCAGATCCGGTGTTATTTGCTCAGATTCACTCAAATCCGGCAAGATCTACTCTAATCTTTAGCTCCGATTTGCTCAAATCCGGTGGTATTGGGTTAGATTTGACTTAGATCTACACAAATCCGGCTATTCCTGGTTAGATTGGGCTCCGATTTACTCAAATCCGGCGATAATCCTTTAGATCCGGTCGGCTTCAACTTAGATTGACGAAGAGAGATCTTCTCCTCCGCTTGCCATCGCTCATCATCAGACTCGACCGACCCGACCGTTCGCTCCCCTGAGCCCGACCGACTCGACCCGTGGTGGTCGACGGTCGGTTGCAGGTCTATTTTTGTTCCACCCGACCTGAGCGGGTCGAGTCCGGGTTGAGGCCAAAACCGACCCGGACCGACCCGTGGACAGCCCTACGTATAATATATCAAAGCAAAATTAATGCTCCATCAAGTACAAGCTCAACACTTACATATGTTCAACTGTTGTTATTTTTTTTTTAATGATTTATGCTTTCTTTTTAGGAAAAATGAGAGTAAAGTATTCCTTAAATTTGGGGTTGCTTCTAAATCGGTTTCTTAAATTTTAAAACTCACATTTACACCATTGAATATTAAAATGATGTCATTATACACCATCAAATTCTGTCAAATTATTAATGTTGACCCACAGAAAAAATAACATCATTCATCACAATGATTTTATTTAAATAGTAAAATCATAAATAAAAAATGAGAAATTATAAATTTTCACAATTTCAATTTTTTTTAAAATATAAGTGGGACCATTCTCTCTCTTATAAATTTTTAAGGTAGTGATAGTTACGTATGCAAACACGATTTCAACTTGACTATGTACAAAAATGTGTAATTTAATTTGTGCAATAATAATTAGCAATTTTATATATATACATCTCAAGTGGGAGAAATTTTTATGTTTGGTGGAATTTCCCCAAAAAAAAATCTAGAACTATAACTTTTTGTGTCATAATTCTGAAGTGGAACACAAATAGTTATAGAAAAAGAAAATTTATGTAAATATGATAGAAAGTTATTAATAATTTACTATATAAAATAGTCGTGGAAATGGTATATAACAATGTTGTGGTCCTAGAATTAGCAAATTATTATTCATTCTCCCCATTTGATAAGGAGTGTGGACCCTACTCATGGTCCCCACACGCAGGTGCCACCCCCTTTGCTGAGAGGTTCCTTTCCACTTCCTTAATAGTAAATTATAAATTAGCACGTGCCGAAATTGACTTGTTGATTTTGGTAATATTTATTTTAATTTTAATATAAATTTACATACTATACACCATGCTTGTGCCAAGTGTTTTAATATAAATTTACACACCATATGGACCATAAATTGGCCTTAATCAAAGGATTTTTTTAAAAGGATATGGCTTTTGTCTAGTATTCTGTGACACTAGATTCACTGCAATCATAATATGTATTTGAAAATGTACACATGTCATAATCGTAACAAGTGCAATGCACTAGAGGCATTGGACAAAAGCCGTGCCTCCTTTTTTTTAATCATGGAATTTGATAAATATATATTTATATAGTTTGTAGGTTTTTATAATAATAGTATTATGTGTGGTGTTTGGGTCTGGTTTCTTAAATAAATTGAAAAAAAAAAAGGTCACGAAGGTAATTCTACCCCAAATGTGCCTCACAATCACAAGTAAACAAACGGGGTCTTTGTTATCGCCTAGGTTGTGACTTTCTAGAATGTTACCCCATTTCAACCGACAGGGTCCACAGTCACAGAATTATATTAATTGACGGAAGGGTATTTTCGTCCATTTGTTGCATTCACAGTCTTGTTTGCACATTCGAGATTTCACACTTAAAAATAATTTATTTATTTATTATTATTTTAAAAAAAGGTCTTTCGGTTTCGCGGTTTCGGTCTTTTACTCTTTTCTCACCTGCGCCTAAAATTCCCCCATGCGCGTGCTTTTGCCGCGGACAATATATAATTATATATATATTGACTTATAATTTTTTTTTAATTTGATTATTTTCTATTTATATTTTGGGTAAATTACAAATTACACTTCTAAAGTTTGGAAGTGTTTGAATTTTATACCCTAAAATTTTAGAATTTGAATTTTACTTGCTAAAGTTTGAGAGTGTTTGAATTTCACACCCTGACGTTTCAGAATTTGGATTTTATCTCCTAAATTTTATAGGTATTTGGATTTTACTTCTTAAATTTTAAGAATGTTTGGTTTTTACACCTTAAAATTTCAAAATTTTGGGGTGTAAAATCCAATCACTCTCAAATGTCAGAGTGTAAAATTCAAACACCCCCAAACTTTAAGAGCTAAATTTCAAATTTTAAAACTTTAGGGTGTAAAATCCAAATAGCCCCAAACTTTAGGGGTGTAATTTTCAATTTACTCTTATATTTTTCTTAAAAGTAGTATCAAAACTTTCATTAAATGATCCATTAACAAATATTCTAAAGATATTTGTTAACTAGACTCAATATATATATGTGTGTGTATATATATATCGATGATGCAAAATTTTTCATTAGGTTGCTCGTCCAAATTTTGAGTTTTGAAAGATCTCCTAGAATTTGCAAGGAAAAAAAATTTAATCAAAATGACCACCGGGATGTATCCTAGTAGAGAAGACTTTGATGCTTAAGTCAGTATGTGTTATCTTTTTATGAAATTTTTTTTTCTTATAGTTTTTTCTCTACCTAATTTTTAGTTTTAATTCTCATATTATAGGCATTGTTTTTAAAAAACCAGATCGGTTCAACTAGGTACCGAACTGGGAATCAATCTGATCAAAACTGGGAAAGAACGGGTAGAAACCAAAAATCTATTTCTTTTTGGTTTTTTAACAGTTCTAATTTTTAAAATCATGATTATAGACCTAAAATTGTAGCAGTTATGCTCATAAATGTCTTCATTTGTCATAATTGAAAAGGGTTATTATTCTGAACGTAACAATCATTTTTTTAATGAGAGTTATGGCCGTTAGCTATCGCCGTTTAATGAATTTAATGACCTAGACGATTATGTCTCGATTTTCTTTATGGTTATATAGAGGTACAAGGTAGTCCATTAGGGTGGATAACCTCACCAACAATTATTTACCCATAAGAAGTGTTCATTTATTTAATTAGACTAAATTAAAGGACTAATTCTTATTATTTTATCGGATAAATTTGATATATCAAGGATTTAAAAAATTAAAATTTACCTATCTGAGATTGATTTTTTTAAAAATGGTTAAAAACTTTTGTATTTAAAGTTTAATTATGTTTGAAAAAGTAAACACATAAAGCAACATATCAAACTTATTATCATTTGAATATATTATAATCCTAAATCAAAAAAGAAATTAATTAAATTTCAAGTGAGTAATGTATAAATACCAGTTTTTAAACCACAAATTAATATATTCTCAAAAAAAAAAAAAAACCCACAAATTAATAAATTGGATTTTGAATCAAACCTTAGATGGATAGAGTATAGGAAACTTTTTACCTCCAAACCGATTTGGAGACCAACTCATTGCGTGTGGATTGATAAAACTATCCATGTATACTTTTAGTTACATAATCTATTTAATGAATCTTGTAAATTTTTTAAATAATACACGTAAATGATTTTATGACTCATTATATAATAAGTTAAAAGAGATTCCTTTAAATTGGTTTGGAGATTTTTTATATTATAAAGTATAATAATCCTATCTATAATTACTTGATTTTTCTATAAAAACGCAAATTCTTTGGTGCTGCAACATGAATGACAACTCAGAAACTGATTCTCATCCCTTATTATTACTATTTTTTAAAATATCCTAAACATTTGGTATTTAAATAAAGAAGTTAAAAATTGATTAAAATGTTCTATTCTTAAAGAATAATTGTAAAATTAGAAGTGTATTACCTGTTTTCCTTTTAAACTGAAGACATATCGATTCATCATCTAGATTTAGAACACATTGAATATATTATTAGATTAAAATATTATGATGAATTATTTTCTAATGATTTAATCCTATAAGAGTATTAGATGACAACTTCTTGAAAAACCTCTTTATTATCGTACTTTGTTTTTAATAGGTAAATAATAGGGAGAGCGAAGGAGAATTGGAACTACATACATACATACAAGACACCATAAATAATGACATTAATGTTGGGCAATCGCATGAAAACCATATTTAGAATAATGCTAAAAATACAAACTATTTTACTAAAATTTTTAATAGGTAAATAATAGGGAGAGAGAAGGAGAATTGGAACTACATACATACATACAAGACACCATAAATAATGTCATTAACGTTGGGCAATCGCATGAAAACCATATTTAGAATAATGCTAAAAATACAAATTATTTTACTAAAATTTTTACAAACTGCTTATATGATGAGTGATTACTGGTAAATGAAAAAGTAATATTAATAGTGAGTTTAAATGAAAACCAATAAAAAGTTGGTCACATAAACATTTTGTAAAAATGTTGTAAAATAATTTGTAACATTACTCCCATATTTAATATCATACTACATTTCACAATTATAAATATTGTAGAATAATACTATAGAAACAAATTATTTTACAACAATTTTATAAACTGTTGTTGTGGCCAATTTTTATTGTTTCTCATCTGAACCTACTATTAATATCACTTTTTCATTTATCAATAACCACTCACCACATTAGCAGTTTGTACAAATTTTTGTAAAAAGTTTGTATCTTTAGCATTTTCCAATATTTTATAGACAAATATTTTCTCCAATTTGGTTATATAAAGATTCATAAAACCATCTATATGTATTAAATCACGTGACTCTTTAAATTATTTAAACAAATTACATGATTCATTGAATTATTCAAACAAATCATGTTGCTCATTAAATATGTTATGCAACTAAAAGTACACATGAATGGTTGTTAGAGTTGCAACATTGTGAGCTGGACAGATGGGGGAATTTTCCTCTAAACCAATTTAGATATAAACTCTATTTATATTTTATTTGGAAATGTTAAAAGTACTACAACTTTTACTACATAAACCTTACAAACTAATACAATAATGAATGTGATTGGTAGGTTTCAAGTTTCAACTACCTCGTAAATGAATGTTTTGAATTATTTTTTAATGATTAGTGTAAGGACTCAATTTGTAACAATCCCAAATTGGTGTATTAGGTTCGAACGTTTGAGGCCCAAACAATAAATTTGTAGAGAGTGGGCTAAAAAGCTAGGCCTTGATCACCAGACAGTTGTTAGTTATGGTGTTCATGATGGTTGCATAGAGGTGAACTGAGTTTGTCCAATAAGACTTTCTCTCTAGCACGGCCTGAGCGGCTTCGGTCATTGGACCTCGTTCGAGGAGCTTAATGTTCTTATTATTCATTTTCTCTTTGGTTACAATGGTTCAAGAGTCAATACCTAATGCACTCTTTTAGGCGCATGAATTCTTACGTTATATAGCCCCTCTCAGTTGATCCTGACCTTCCATCTGTTGATCAGGCAGGTAACTACTCGAGTGCTTGTCCCATCAGCCGCCTTCCCCCACTTTCTGTTAGTTGCAATAACCGAAGCCACACTGTACCCCCGTGCGAGTTCTATTGCACTCGTCTTTTCTTTCAGGAGCGCTTTGGGGGCTGCCTTTGATGGTGTGTCGTTCTTCCCTTCTAAGCCTTGGGATGCCGAGGACAAAATCGTCCTCGGCTGCATCCCTAGGCCATTTGGACTTTCGCTGCATGTCCTCGGCGTGGGCCTTGGGCCCTAATGTATAATGGGCTGGGGTCACAAATTCTCTGGCCCCACAATTAGTGACACATTAATTTGTAAGTTTTATGTAATCAAATTATTCTTAGTATTACTCATTTTATTACATCAAATAATTTATGCTCATATAAAAAAATTTCTATTATACAAAATCGATTAATAGGTTTCTAAAAATGCATGAGTGTAATAACCTCCAAACCAATTTGGACATTATTCTATATTTTTCACAATTTGCTCACTAGAAAAGTTGTGTTTGGTGAACAATTTTAACACGAATTCCAGTTGAATAGGATATTATCACCACTTTTATTAACCGCTAATTATAATTTGTCATCTTAGTAATTTATAAAATATGTTACGTCCATAAATATATTACTATTTATCATTATATACCATAATTTTTTAGTTTTATTTAAAGAAAAATCTAAAGAAGAAGATAGAATATTTGGACCGAAGATTATTTGAATAAATTTTTTCCCTTTGGCACCCAAACTTTACCTACTTCATCAACGGATTATAGATCTCCTGTTCGATTACTTTCCATTGTAATTTGTAATAGATTCTATCCTTTATTTTTCTCCCAAAAAAAAAAAAAAAAAAAAACCTCTATCCATTATGAGATTTGCACCCTAATTATTGGAAAATTTCATTAGTCCAAGAGGCCTTCCCAAGTAAATTAATAAATATGGTGAGACAATAATTTTCACATTTAATATCAATACATTATAATTGTTTTAATCTTAACAAACATTGTTTGGTGCTTGTTAACATTTGCCATAAAAACGATGCTAGTAATGATTTCATCTATAAATAGTAGTTATCAATTTATAAGATAGAATATACACGGTACATAAACACATGTTTCGTTTTGTTCAATATTTTAAAATTGTGGTAAAAAGGGTTTTGTGAGATTTTGTTTGGAAAATGGATTACGACAAAACAAAAACGAGAAAAGAAATTATAAATAAACGTATGAGTAAATATGTAATGAATTTGAAACACAAATTCGAGACTAAAAAATGGTTACATATGTTAATTTATTTCTTTAATTATAATTAGATTATTAGCATATTATGTTATCTTAAAAATAATTTTATAAGATTGTATAAAATACACACATATATATTCACTCAACTCAACTTGAAGGATATTGTTTTATTGTTCAATAAACATGAGTTTTTATTTATTATTTATTTTTAAATATGAATGTATATTCATACATATAATATACTTTACTATAATAACTATGGTAAAAATGATATTGTTTGGTTAAAAAATTCTTCATTTTTAGATTGGGTTTGGACCAAAACTTAACAACTTAGTAGATTACCCAAAAAAATAAAATGAAAACATGGTTAAAGAGTAAATAGACATTTGTTTTTTCTTTGGTAAATCTACCAAGTTGTGAGTAATTAGGCACATAAAGAGATCCTTGCGTGAGGTGAAAAACAGGTACACGCACTTATGGCGGCGTGGTGTTTCACCAATCAGTGGAAGTCCTTATCAAAAAAACAAAGCAAAGGATGGACCAGACCAGTATGGTAATTCTCTTTTCTTTTTCTTTTTTTAATAAAATTTTCATGAACAGTATAGTAATTCAAACTTCAAAGTTTCAAACCAAAAGCAATGAATATTGGAAACAATATAAATATAAATACCTACACCACACTTTTAAAACTAGGGGCTTTACTTCCAAGCAACACTCATAACGTATCTAATAAAAACCTCGGACCAGTTCTCGTATCTTTTATATAGATCATCACTTTTTATCCAACACCACCACCCCCAAAAAAAAAAAAAAAAAAAAAAAAACTCTTTGATTGATTAACCCTATCAGACCCTTCTGACAAATCTGCCAATCAAACTAAACACTCTTCTATTTTTTAGAGATTTTTGCAGATTTTGTTTGTTGCTCAAAAACCCATTTTCTGACACTGTTTTTTTCTTGGGGTTCTTTTGGTTTTTTGTTGTCTTTGGGGTTTCACTGTTTTTTTTTTTTCTTTTGAAAGTAATGGGTAGTTGGAGAAGACAATCAGGTGGAATTCATCAGAAGGAACCTCAGGGGACAAGATCAAACAACAGGAAACCACCTCTGGGTATGTTTCTTTTTCTGGGTTCTTATTTGTTTTGTTCCAAGATTCTAGTTTTACATGGGAAATTACTAAAATCAGGTTGTGATTTTTCTGTGTAAATAGTTTTTCTTTAATGGGTTCTTGTTTCAAGAAAGTGGGGTTTTCTTGGAATTTGATATAGCCGTCTCTGTATGCGTGTGGATTTGTTGTTATTATCCCTTTGGTCCTTATTCTAAGTTGTAAGGTTAGTTATAATCTGTGATCTTCTTAAATGTTTGTTGTTTATGGGTTCTAGGTAATGACAAAATGGGTTTGTTTAACAGTTTTGACGCGGTTTCTGTTTGATCTTAAGGTATTTGAACAAAGAGCAAATCTGTCTTGTAGGCAGGGTTTGTGTTTGTTTCTTGATTTCGGAGATTGGAGGGGTTGTTACATCCTAAAAGTGTTGTGATGTAGCAACCTAAATTTGGAATGTTATTTAGGTTTTTGGCTATGAGGCTGTATTTATTTATGTTTGATGGTTTTTATTTACAATGATCTGAGGCCATTTAAGATGGTACAACTTTGTTTAAGAGGAAGAGAGTAAATCTTCTGGAAATTTTCAATCAAACTGCTCAAGACTTAGGGGCGTTAGCTGAGATCATCTCCCCCCCCCCCCCCCCCAAAAAAAAAAAATTTCTAACCTTTTTTTTATAGTTTTTTCCAAGTAGATTTTGTTAGGAGGGGGATGGATGCTAGAGGGTGTAGTCTTGCTTGTCTTGTTCGGTTCATGTTTCTGGTGTTGGTTACTCGTGATGATTTGGGAAGAAAATTCACGTTCTGTAGTTTCATGTGGGGCTTCCTCTGTATTGTGAACTTTACTGGTTGAATTTACTGGAGAGTTGTAGGTTTGGGTGCTTGCTGATGTTTGTGACTTTCTGATGAATCATGAGTTAAGGTGAGTCTAAGAGATCTTAAGATTTGTATGCGTTACTTGGTACCTTGTTTGAGTTCTGGTTGTTTAACTCAATGTGGGTAACACAAGATAAACAAATGTGGAAAGATTGATGTTTTTGTTGGATGTGGTTCTTGAAAATGCGAGTTAATGATGTGAGAAGTTCTTCAGAAATGGAAAATGATGCTGATGAAGGATGGAATCCATGATGGAGTTATCCTATCTATTGTCATTTTCTGCTTGTTTCTTTTGTAGATTTGTTATATACCTGTATTCTGCATTTAGTTAAACTTATAAGATGCATTACCATGGTCCAAGGGGCTGAGCCCACCTGCAATGAATAATAGTGATGGCACTAGAAGGTTCCAATGATTGTAGGGGATCTTATCCCCATTTGTTGTGTCACTTTCTATTCCTGTCAACTCTGCTATTACCTTCTTCTAAGAGATAGATTTTAAGTATGATAGTGGATCCTTGCATGTGTAATTCAATTTACGTTTTTACTCATTTGGTTTCAGATAGTTGGCAGTCGTCCGTGCCTTCCTGGGAAAAGGAATTCTGCTTATTAATTGGTTCAGTTCCATGGCGAAAGCTCTTGGAAACCAAGAAATGTATGTATCTTTATGACAATGTTGTTCAATGGAATGACTCTGCTGGTGAGGAGGCATTTTGCAATGCAAAAAAACGATATTGGGCAGGGATTAATGGCCTTCCCTGCAACATATCATTGCCTGATCCCGATATCTATATTGACAAAGTAGATTGGAACTCCAGCATAGATCCAGAGTTGCTGTTGGACTTGGAACAGGAGCAAGAGACTCCTGATGAGGTAAATAAAGATGAGAAGGTTGTGATTCTTGGTGATTCGCTCTTGAATAAATCATTCTCTTGCACTGGATGGGGAGAAGATGAAGAGGAATTACAAAAAGCTGCTGACTTGTCCCGGCATCCTGGAAATGAGGGTTGGGACTGCAAAGTGGATAATGACAATAATCCTTGGGAAAATAGTAATGGTCAGAATAATGGAGCCATGAAAGATTATGGATGGGGAAGTCATCCAAATGATTCACAGGCTTGGAATAAGTGGAAAAATAGTTGTTATGAGTGGGAGAATAATTATAATGGGGCGGAGAATGTGGATGATAGAAGTGGTGGTAACTGGGGAGCATATGATGACAATAGCAGGAAGAAACAAGGCTCTCCTAGGTACATGTCAAGGTATAAAACCTCAAGGTTTGCAGGCAATGACTATCAAAGGGGTAGTAATGAATGGAGAAATGGCAGGGGAAGGAAGAAGACAAATTTTTCATATGTGGTAGATAATAAACCTGCCTCGAGGCAGTGGAACTCTTGCGGTTATGCCATTGTGGATTCAGGAGAGCAGCGATTCCAGTGAGTTGGGAGAAATCAGTTTTGTGAACGCTTTTGAGTATATAATATGTTGTCTACTTGAGTGAGTTCTATTCTTTTATTCTGCGGAAGGGATAAGTGTTAATAGTGTAATTGAAGCAGAGTCCTCCATGTTCAGTTTATGCTGCATTTTTTGCAGAATGCTTGGGATGATTCATTGCAGATTCTGAACATGGCTCAAGGCAATGGGATAGTAGGGTGCATTGTTACTATGTTTATTTTATATACTTTACTGTCATAAAATGCTTTGTTCTGTCTATGACAATCTAAATGTCAATTTCGGGGATGCTATTGCTAGGTTGAGAAAAATTTTAGTTTTGAATGTAAAGTTCATCAAGATTTTCATCCGAATTATGAAATTAAATGTTCATATAGAAAAATTTTCCCGTTTGTTTTTGTTTCCTTATTTGGTCTGGGAAGGAAAGTTAATATCTTCCACCTAAAAACCAGTAATGGGATTGGATCCAGTCTGTTCTGTTCCTTGATTTTTTTATTTGCTTAATTTTGTCACCAAACTTTTTTTTTTACTTACTAGTTACGACAAGTCGGAAAGGAGAAATTAAGTAGTGTCATATAGTAATAAGGCTCTAATGTCACGTATCACCTTTAAACTACAGTTGAGATGGATCCAATTGATCGGTACTATGATTTGAGCTACAAATGGTCTGGTTTGGTTAGGAATATTCAATGTTGATGAAGGCTATGTGAACAGGGAAAAACTCCAGCTTGAAATGCTCGCTAAACAAATCAAGGATCTCAAGATAAAATAAGGTCTTCTTGTTGCCTTGTTAGGTTTGTCCTCTCTTAGCCAAATCATCAAGAACAGTGCCCTTTCGGTACAATTTATTTTTTCCACTTTTGAAAATTACTAGTTGATTTAAATGAAAAATAAAAATAAAAATAAAGCAAGAAGTTGTATTTAAAAAAGGACATGGCTTGTGTCCATAGTATTAGTGCACTAAACATAGTGGGATATAGACACGTACTCGCATCCTAACGTGTCCGGTGCAATTGATGCACTTTCAAGTCTTTTAAAAAAATAAGTAATTTCCAAACAAGATTTTAAAAGTTGTACTTTGAAAAAATACGATTTTAGATATCTTAGGATGACATTATAATTTTTTTAGAGTAACACTACAAACACAATAATTTTTTACTACAATTGAATTGATATGTTTTTATTGTTTCTTCACAATTTGCCATCTTAATAGTTGTAAACTATTTTGTGAAAATCAATGTGACTTAGAAGCTTATTGATTTTATTAAGGCATACATTAATCATTCGTTTTAAAAAACTTTTTATGAGAAATTGAAAAAATTGTCAAAAAAATTAGTCATTTTTTCATTTTCTCATAAAAATTTTCCTAAAATAATTTACTAACGTATGTTATAAGAAAATATTTTATAAAAAATTGTAAAAAATAGTTTACAAAAAATGCTAGTAAAACCTTTTTTTTTTTTAATTTATTTAAATGACATCCAATTTGTATGATTGCACAATACACTTGTTCTATTTGAGTTAGTTTGATGGATCTTCCTAATTCTTGATGAGAAAATACATCATGTATTGGATGCATGTTTTCTTCCTTTCACATATAAGTGGACCCCAAATGCGTGTAGTCCAGTTCCATGTGAATGGGAAGAAACATGCATGGTGTACTACCTCATTCCTGACCGAATGCTGATCGCTTGATTTGATGGAATTTTGTACCTCTTAGTCATTGGAAAATGGATCGTTGACCGGTTAAGGTAATCTTTGAAAGTTTATTCCCTGCGATTTGTTTGCAGCTGGCCTAGTGTTGAAGAAAAATATCCATATCAAACCCAATAATAGTGGCTCTACACTGCTCATAATATGATTTCTTATACTACTATGTTTGATCCTCTTTATTCCATTATTGCAATTATTAAAAAGTTATAAAAACATGCAATAACTTGATAAAACATGCAATAACTTGATAGAACATTTTGATTTTTTTTTTTTTTACATTTAACTCAATCTCAAGTGTGGAAAACCTAAGCTAGGCTGCTACATACAAACTATTCCTTCGAGAACTAGCATTAATTTGTTCAAAAAAAAAAATGAGTATGCTTTAACACAAAAAAAAGAAGAAGTTATTTTATCTATTTTAATATAATATTTGACAATACACTTCACATCATATATTTTACTTTTACACACATCACCATTAAAAATCATTTTTTTATAATTAAAAAAAAAAAAAAAAACTCAGCCACAAAGTAGAACACTTGACCTTTAAAAAAAAAAAAAAAAAAATCTCAACCACAAAATGAGATACCTAACATGTGAGAGGAGGGAGAAAATGAAAAGAAAAATAATGACATGTGGTAATGTACACTTCTACTAATGCTAAAAAAATTCTAACATATAAAATATATACTCACTTTCTACTATTTGATGTGCTAATATGCTAAAATTTAACGTATTTAATGCTAGTGCTCTAATTGGTGCCTAAATTTCTGCTACATCCTAAAAAAAGAAAAGAAAAAAGATCTAAGTGTTGTGTCCTAGATGAGTACCTCCTATTGCTTGTAAATTTCTAATTTACCATTCCACTTTTGGTCTTCACCCATGTGTTTCTAGTTTTGTTATGGAAAAATAACACTATTCTCACAAAGTTTTTGACCCATTTGTGTTCACTGTTCAACTTACTATAATACCACTTCTAAATTAAGTAATTAACTACTTGGTTAAAGGGTTAATACTTAGTCTGAAATTTGGTCTTACCTAATGCTTTTGAACTAATCCAAAACAAGAAAAAGTTGAAGTCACATTAATCTGAATATTATAGTCCATAAAAATACATTGTTGTCCACAAAAGTGAGAGCAATGTTTTTTTTTTTTTTTTTGGAGAAACGAGAGCAATGTTAAATTGATAGAGATGCACATGACATGACAAGGAATTTAGGCAACCAGAGTTGCTTTAAAAAGTAGAAAGATCATATCACTTTGGTATAAACTATAAAGTATGATTCTAAATGGAAAGAGAAAAAAAGGGTTTTGCTTTATATTATTCATTCATTCATTGATAATAAGAAATATTCAGAAAATTACTTGTGCCGTCCATTGAGAATGTAGAGCATTGATCAAAAGTTACTCTTAATTCTTAAACTACACGTTGTGGATTCTTTTATAAAACTTAACCAAAAAAAAAAAAAAAAAAACACTTTTCGTTCTATACTATTCCAACTCTCTGCTTTTTTTGATTGGGCTGGGCTGGGCCTGGCCTAATCCTGGGCCCATTTGGATTAGTTGTATGAAAAAGTGCATTCTTTAAAATGTAAGTTTTGAAAACATTATTTTGAAAATCATAATTAAACATTTGGGAAAACTTGTAAAAATTGTTGTATGAAAACAGTCTTCAAGTTCTTCTACCAACTTTCTTCTCAAAAAAATAAAATTTCTGCTATTAAAATTATTATTTTGGACGTAAATTATCAAAGATGACTTAAAAAAATAAAAAAAATGACTTGACTGTGAAAATGTTAAGGTTATACGGTCATTTTAAACTTAGTCCATGCTAATGCTAATAATAATAATAATAATATAAGGGAGAAATTAACGGGTACATTTGGTTTATGAAATATTTTAAGAGACTTTTCATGAGAGTGATATTAAAATTTTTCTAAAATGAATCATTAAGTAGACATTCGTTAATTTGACCTAATAAAAAAAATTATAATAATAGCTTGCTTAGGATCTATTTAGATACCGCTTATTGCTGAAAACTGAAAACACTGTAGTAAAATAATTTTTAAATGTATAAATAGTATCGTGAACCCAATTTTAAAGAATTTTGCTGAAATCCGTACTTGTGGGTCCCGTGCACTATTCACGAGCATAAATGCAAACGAGCGTAAATGCAAACGAGTTTGTATCCAAACAGTGAGTATTCACATTTGAGTTTGTATAAAAATACCTATTTTAATACAAAAAAAGAGTTACTTTATTTATTTTACAATATAATTTTACAATTCACCCAAACCAACATCCCAGTTCTTATTTTTCACCTCAAATCCAACACTATTCAATTCAATTTCTTTTTTGTTCATTTCACTCTCTTCTCTCTCTTCCTCTTAGTTTGTTTCTCTGTTCATCAACCACAAGATAAAACCAGCTACCACCGTCAAATCCCACAACCAAAAAAAAAAAAAAAACCGGTGACATATATTGTGGCTGTAAACACAAGGGTAACTTCGACATTTCGCTCTCTCATAAAGGGTTTTCCGTCATTTCAAAAAACAAAAAACAGGTACCAGTGGATAACTTAAACACAGTTCATTCAGATAGCCTCTTCTTCTTCCCTACTTCATGAGATAACACTTAAAACCTTAGCTGATGCTTTAACAATGGCTTGCTCGCTCAACTCCTCTTTTCAAACCAGGTCAGTACCCAATACCCAAATCTTCCCTATTTCTATCTTATACTATTTTATTTATTTATTTATATGCACAGCTTCTTACATACTTGTGTTGCTTTAATGCGTTTCCGTTTTTGTGAGGTGTGGAGGTATATAACATTTGTTTGTAGTTGCAGGTGCACTTAAAATTCCATTTTAGGCTTCTGGGTATCTTTAATTTTATAAGAAATTTGAGAAATTTTGAATTTTGAACCTTTTGTTATTTGTCATTACATGGGGTTTCAGTTAAGCTACCTTAGGATAATGGCATTAATTTTTCCAAAATGGCATCGAATTTTTATGTTGATATGATGATAACTTGTTTTTATTTAGAGTCAGTTTGATGGGTCTTCTTTGATTGAAAGAAAGCCGAGTGCTTGATTTGATGGAGTTTTGTATGTCATTGTGTCTTTGGAAAATGGCTCCTCCTTAAGAAAGCTATCCTTTTCATACGCAATAATAATAGCTCTAGTCTGTTGATAGTATGATTGTTTACACATTATGGTGGATTTTTTTTTTTTTTGTCATAGACAATTGTACCTATTTTCCACTAAAAGTATGTATTCTTTAACTTTGGGATATTATATTTTTTCATGTGTTATTTCCCAACTAGAATTTGTTTAGATTTTGGAAGTTATTGATTTTCCCTTTTCTTTCTGTAAAATATGACATGCTTTTGTACCAGAAGTCAGTTTCTTTGTACAATAGCTTAAGATTTTGAGGGTTTAGAATTCTAGAAGTAGGTTGTTAACTTCTAAGGTAGCTTGTAGTATAGACTTGTATGAATAGGTTCAGTGGTTTAATAATAAGAGAATATGTTTTTTTTTTTTTTTTTTTTTTTTTTTTTTTTTTTTTTTTTTTTTTTTTTTTTTTTTTTGATGGTATTTTAAAATTTTCCTGTCAACATTGTTTTAGACACAAGCATAGTTTTTTTTTTTTTTTTTTTGATAAGTGGAAACAAGCATAGTTGATTGATTTATTGGTATAATTACTGGTTGTGATACTCCTGGAGAAAATATTGGAAAGGGGAAATTTCACTATGAGCCTTACGTTTTTTTGTTGTTTTGTTTTCAAAACTTATTGAGAAACTCAACTCAACTTCGCCAATAGCAATCTTTAGGCTTAGCAGAGTGCAGATATTGGTTTTCCTTGGTCTACGTATTCATTTCCTTCCTGCATTTTATCAACAATCAACCAGAGGATTATGCGTCATGTATAAGCTGGACAGTGTATTTTGGGAATCTTTATTATATCTGGACAAAAAGTTGATAATGATTTCTGTAATACTAGACTTACTTCACTTGATGGTAACTTATTACTCAAGCATGGAATATTTGAAATTTTGAGCCAATTCCTTTACTATCATGTTTCAGCAATTTGAGGACTGTATTTTTGGGCAAGAAAAATGAAGTATGTGTTTCTAGTGTTCCTGTAAATCGTGTTGGTTTCCTGAGGAAAACTGTGGTGTGTAAAGAATCAAGAATAGGAAAGCAACCAATTCAAGTGCCAAGCAATGTGACAATCACTTTGGAAGGTCAATTTTTAAAAGTAAAGGGTCCTTTAGGGGAACTTTCACAGTCCTATCCACGAGAAGTGAATGTTGAAAGGGAGGAGCCTGATACTCTCAAGGTCAAAAAAGCAATGGAAACTAGAAGGGCCAACCAAATGCATGGGCTTTTCAGGTAAATTCTTCTATCCTCTTGGAATTAACACTTTCCCTTTTCTTTTGATATTTTATAATATGATTATGTTTATCCCTTGAATCCTAATACTAATAGGCTTTTATATTTTTAATTTTCTTGGCTTTATTCTTAAATTCTTCATGGCTCTTTTCTAAATTTGTGTATTTGTGTAGAGAGGGAAGGTGGGGAGAGACTTTGCATTAGAAAAGTATTTGATCAAGGTTATTGCCCCACTATTTAATTTGAGAATCTAGAGATCATCATTCAATATCTGATGCTCTCTCTCTCTCTCATTGGTTGCAGTTTGTATTTTTGAGTTGTTTTTGGCACTTAACTTTGTTAGTCTTATTGTGTAGGAACTTGGCCTTCTATTGTTAATTGTTATGGAAAGTGTCCCATCATATATATTTTATCTCAAGGTTTAAAATTTAATTAGTTAAAAAAAAAAAACTTTTGATTTGAAATTTAAAGAATTTGACTATAAGGTAAGAAGTACACACTGTTTGAGGATCAAGTAGTGGTTTCTGGACCCACGTATAATTGCCAATAAAAAAAGAGAGTAAGAAGGATTCACGTAGGCATGCACACTAGCAGACTTTTGCATATATGCATGCAGCTACGCTCTAGCACTTGTGTATCTCTCCACTTAGAGAGCAAACTTAATTGTACCAATTATGATGTGGCTTGATGTTTATTCCATGAACCTAGTATGATTCATTTATTTTATGAACTACTTGCCTATCAGCACTAGGAATGCATATGAAATTTGATGAATTTATAAGGCAAAAATTAATGTCATAAAACTGATTTATATGTTTGAATTGGTGAAATTACCATTCATAGGATAGAAGCCAACTCACTATGGGCAAGAGGGATTGGAGTTGTGGCTTTATAGTTTATATGATCGTGTAGATATTAGGAGAATGAAAATTCTGGTTTTTTCTTTGGCTTGAATAAATGCTTGTGTATTTGTATATCCCCATTTTAGTTATTTATATATTACATGGACAGTCTTCTTTGTTGAGCAAAATTATGCATGAGTAGTCATTGATGTGTCTCACATGTACTGCTAAAGAAATCCAATAGACATGTTAATAGAGGAAGAGAAAAACATAGTGGGAATGAATGTTAGTTTCATAAATGTTTCTCTTGAATGAGCAAACTATTCATGGGCATTGCATAGAAACATCCAGTATGACTCATGATGATCGTTGTATAACATCACAAACAAGGTTTCAGACTCAGCAAATCCATGAAATCTAAAGTAGGGGGCATAAGCATCCATGAATTGCACACTTCGATGCATACCCACTCATGATGCTTGCCTATCCATGAGAAAATTAATTTAACAGACCATTCATACTAACCATTGCTATCAATGTAAATTGGTTTAAGTATTCATCACCCCTCTGCCCCTTCCTCTTTTTTTCTTTTTCCTTCGAATCTTTGTACACAAAACTGGGGTTGGCATTACTCCTGCAGTTTCCTTGTAGTATTCTTAATTAATCTTTTGATTCTTATACAACAATTTGGTTAGGACACTTACCGACAATATGGTGGTGGGAGTATCGAAAGGTTTCGAGAAGAAACTTCAACTGATTGGCGTTGGGTATCGTGCAATGTTAGAAGGAAAAGACTTGGTACTAAATCTTGGGTTCTCTCATCCAGTTAGGATGGCAATCCCAGATGGCATAAAAGTGAAAGTGGAAGACAACACCAGAATTACTGTCAGTGGATATGACAAAAGTGCTATTGGTCAATTTGCTGCTTCTGTTAGGAGATGGAGACCCCCAGAACCATATAAAGGTAAGGGTGTAAAATATGCTGATGAAATTATTAGACGAAAGGAAGGGAAAGCAGGAAAGAAGAAGTAATGAGAGGTTTTTGTTTACTTCTTTGTTTTTTGTTGTCTCATTGTTATTTTCAAATGTGCATTAGATTAACTGGATGTACTCACAGTTAAAGAAATTGATTACAATTTTCAAGTAGCTCACTTTTTTCTCCCCATTTTCTATTTGTTGTCTTGACAATTGAGTTTCCTTAGCATTGCAAAAAAGAATGGTCACTTCTGTGGGGTGTCAAAGAATTGTGTTGCTCTCATGCCGTTGATATTTATGGTCATAAAGGTGAGTGAAAGTTGTCATTTTCATGTTATGGAAAGCGTATGCAATACATCTGTTTAATAAAAAACAAAGGTGAATTCAAGACTAGTTTCAAAGACCCACCGGAAAGAGTGGAGATGAGAAGGTTCCATCAAAGACTAGTTCCATAGACACAAGGACTGATCAGTTTAGATTTAATGATTTATTGAGCATATCAGTGACGTTTCCTACATCAAACTGGATTGGCAAAGGCAATTTTTGAGCAATCTTCAGTGTTCTCTTCTCAAGTTCATCATCTAAAGCAGGTATCCCGTTCCTTGCATAATCATCATCAACAAAGATGGCAATCTCTTTTGATCCATAAAAGTTAACTAAAAATCAGCCATAGCAGCCATTTGGTAAGGAATCATTTTGTGTGATTGGAGAAAGAATGGGAATTGGAGGGCAGAAAGAGTTGGATCAGTGGCATTAAGTGAGACAAGCGGCACTTGGAGACCATTTTCAATCTCAGAAATTATATGAGCTATAGCAGAGGACTTCCTCAAATACTTGAAAATCTGCCCAAGAAAAAGTTGCAATCAAGACAAATTAGGTTGCAACTTGCAAGAACTCTATATCTGAATTTAGAATTTAAAATATCAACTTTCAATGGAAGAAAACACACAAAATATTACTACTGTAAAGTCTGTAATTTGTAATAGACAAAGTTAAGGCCTCAAAAGCGTGGGATGATGCATGATCAACAAGAATGCTACTAAGAAACGGAGAAGGGCTAATATCAGAAAAGACAACAGGAAAGAAATAAAAGAGCTCGGGAAGGGCTTATATCGAGGGAAATTGCATTATCAGATAAATGCAGAATCGAAATGTAAAATTATGCATATCAAAATTGGATATTTAGCTTTAAAAAAAGAAAATAAATTATAATTGAAGAGAATTCTAAAATTCAATATAAGTAATGAAAATAAAGCAGTAATAAAATTTTTTTTTGGAAGTCCAAATTCACAGTTTTAAAATTATGACGAATAAAATGAAAGAGAAAACTTCTGTTTGCAAAACGCTTCCACGAATGGAGAGAAAATCCCCATGGACCATAAGGAGAGAATGTTATTCAAGTAAGCTCTACATTACATATTAGTACGGAAGAACTAAATTATATTTCAAAGAAAATACAAAATGAACAATTCCAATCTTACCACCAACAGATCCCAAGAAGGCAAACAATTTGTATCCTCTGTGATTCAAAATGGACAATTTATATTCCAAGGCCACCTTTGCGGCTCTACCAAAGACCGACTTGAAACTAGAACTTTGGCAGTTCGCTCATGACTCAACCAGTAAGGAAAACCCAAATCAAAATTATTAGCCTATGAACCACCGAGTGTTTCAGTCAACTTAAAACAATACACTGATACACAGCCACCACACCAATTCTTTACTATAAAGACTCAAACTTGGCTCAAACTAAGGTTGCACAAGGTTCAAAATCTGGGCAAATATGGGTCAAAATTACAATTTGATAAGCAACCAAATAACTTTTAATGGAGAAGAGACTAGTAGGACTAATAAGTACAAGCAGGGGCGGGCCTACCCATGGACCGGGCAAAAATATTATTATATGTGTGTATTAATTTTAGTAATTTTGTTCTATAAAATTATATTTTATTTTCCTTTAACAATATCATTGATTTTTTTAAGAATAATGTTATATTCACAAACTTTTTTATAACATTTTTACAAACATTTTTGATAGCAAATTCTTATTGGTTCACATATGAGTACACCATTTACATCATTTTTTTACTTACCAGTAATCACTTATTACATAAATAATTTATAAAAAAAACTTGCAGTTCTAGTATTTTCCTCATTTTAGTGACCATAAAAAAATTTATAGATCTAAAATCTAAAATAAAATATACAAGCCAAAAAAAAAAAACCAAAAGAAGAAGCTCAACAACAAAAATTATCAATAAAACTAAAAACAAAATTAAGCTCAATTACCTAATTTTATCCAAAATAAATAGCCTTGCCCTTAAAAAAAATTCTAAACAAAAATAATCTTGTCCTTACCTACAAAAAAAGAAAAAGAAAAAAGTCTCAACAACTAAGTAACAGAATTAGAGGTTAAAATCATTGCACACAGCTAACAATAAAACCACTTCTCTAATTCAAAGTTCTGGCTTTGTCCATGATTACAAGAATGGGGACATAGACATGAAAGGGTGACCAACAAAGTAAGAGCACCTGACCAATTAAGATGTCCTAGAAATCCATCAAGCAAAGTAGGAAAAGCAAGTGAAAGGGAGGAATTATAGGAAACCAGTGAAATTGGAGGACTTGGAAAGAATGTTTCTACAATGAGTTCTTCTTTCCGATCATCCAATTCCGAAGAATTTCCATAACCCACTCTCCCTTTCACTCTTGCTCCATTATTCTGATCCTCTCCTCTCATCTCTTTGATTCCACAAAAGAAGCAACTTTAGTACTTATCCACAAACTACATGAAAGAAGGAGATGAACAACAAATTTTTTGCAGAATGGGTGATTGGGGGGACTGAGGCGTGTTGGCACTAGAAATAGTGCTAGAGGGTTGGTAAAAGCAAAACTCGCCTTGCATGATTGCATGACAAAACGTAAAAAAGATAATCAGCACTCCATACAACCAGGGCTGACAGGGCTTTTTTTCTTATTCTTTTTAATACTTTCTCATTTTTATTTTAATAATACATAGAAATTCCTAATAGTAAAATTTGTTTCGCTCATTAAATAGAATTAAAAAAAATACATATGTGTAAACATACAATATGGTACGCACATCTAACCAGATGATATGCTAATGTTAAGAACCAAGTTAAATCATTGTACATGGAATTTGCAAGTATAAGATATTTTTAAAATAATTATTTTTTTCATCAAACTTATTACCTTTGAAACTCTATGGACTCGATAAACCCTCACAAGTCACAACAAGAACAAGCAAGATGTCTACCCGCCATTACTCAAAATATAATGAATAGAAGGAAAAAAAAAAAGATTATACAAGGATTTACCATAATTCAAAATAAAGAATATTATTGTAAAAATATTGTGCAAATTTGTTGTATTACTAGACTTTTTTCTATTAAAATTATAAAAATAAAATAAAGGCCCAATATAATTTTTAAACTTTATATTTTAAAAGTAATAAAGTAGACTAAAAAAAAAAAAACAAAGCACTCATCTATGTTAATATCTAATATCTAATAATATCTAAATAGTAAAATTATGTCACATTCTCAGCATAATGTTGGTAGGTTATTAATAAAATTAAAATTTACTTATTTTATTAAAGTATTGTATTTTTTTATTGTTCCTAAAAAAATATTACATATTTTTTCCATTATAAGTGTGGATTTATTTATATTTATTTCTTCCTTAGGTTATTTAAGACATATAGAAGATGAATTGTTTGTAAAAATTATTAAAACAAATTTTAACCACATATTATATTATTTACAAAATATCTCACCTTGAAGGTAAAATGCATTTTTTTAATAAAAAAAATTACAAAATTACAAAATTAAAAAATATTTTCAAATAGAAAATGTAAATTACAAAATTCACCCCTAAAATTTATGGTATTTATGGTTAGTTGTTTTCTTCCATTAGTAAAAACAGCCTTCCATTAGTGGACTCACGGCCCAAATCACATACCCAAACAGCCGAACCTGTTTGAGCTCCCTTCTTCTCCTTCTTCTTCTTCTTCTTCTTCATCTTCAGTTTGAGTTTCAACAGGAAAACAAATACATCGTGCGACTAGTTTTTGATTGTAAGTTCATAACACTACAACTGTTTACTGTGCCCATCTGTTTTGTGAAAGCACAATCTTACGAGAGATAGAGGGGAAATCTTTCGCCACGGTCTGACCGTCTGAATCGCCACCGGTAACGTGTTTTTCCTTTTATATATACATATTTTGTGTGTAAAGTCTTGTTCGTTTTTGTGTGTGTGTGTGTGTGTGTGAGATTGCTCCCTGAATTTTCCAATTTATGCGTTTTACTAGTGCACACCACCTGTTTGTTGAATTGCCTGACTGAAAATGCATTAACTTTCAGTTCTGTTTGTTCAAAACCCTCTTCTGTTCCACAAACCCATTTTTGTTTCTGGTACTAAATATGCCTAATTCGGCTTGTTTCTTTTGTTAAGTTAGGTTCTTTGTAATGGTTTCTTTTGTTAAAATTACAAAAGTTGTTTTATTTTTAATTTTTTTCTCCCAACTTGTTAATTTCACTTACCCACAAAACATTTTTGAATGCTTAGCTTGATTAGATGTTTGGCTGTGTCTGGGTTTGGTTTTGTTTAAGCCAATAAGTAAATCTTTTGCTGTGCTTTGTAATTGTACATGGCAAATAACTGTAAAGCAGAGTTTGGAATCACTGTATAAGCTCTTTCTATTTAACATAAATGCTTTGGTCTGATTTTGATTTTGACTTGGTTAGGCTATCATGGAGGTGGATGAGGAAAACCCGGCATCAACTTCTCCTACAGAGGCATCTGATTTGGGTCCTGATAGTCAAACATTGGTTTCCAGTGTTCATGCTACTCCACTTCAGCCAATCCAACCTTTAGTTCCACCCGTTGTTGTGCCTCCTACTGCTCCTATTGTTCCTCCTATTGCTCCAATTCCTTCAATTCTTCCTCCCCCGGTTATTCGCCCATTGGCACCTCTCCCAGTCCGCCCTCCTGTTTTAAGGCCTCCCATTTTGCAAAATGGTGAGGTGAGAGAGAGTGACTCGGATTCAGACAATGAAGATACAGGTCCAACCCGTACTGCTCCAGGTACAACTGGGGAATATGAGATATCTGAGGAGAGCAGACTGGTGAGAGAGCGGCAGGAAAAAGCAATACAGGAGCTCATGATGAAGCGTCGTGCTAAGGCTCTTGCTGTGCCTACTAATGACATGGCTGTCCGGACTCGTCTTCGCAAGCTTGGTGAACCTATGACTCTTTTTGGAGAAAGAGAGATGGAAAGACGTGAGAGGCTGCGGATGATTATGGCAAAACTGGATGCTGAAGGGCAGTTGGAGAAACTGATGAAAGCTCATGAGGAGGAAGAGGCTGCAGCTGCTGCTGCAAAAGCAGATGTTGAGGAAGAAATTATTCAATATCCCTTTTATACAGAAGGGACGAAGACTCTTAAGGATGCCAGAGTTGATATTGCAAGGTACTCTCTTGTGCAGGCAGCTTTGCGTATTAGACGTGAGCAGAGGAAAAGGGATGATCCAGATGAAGATATGGATGCAGAGTTGGATTGGGCTCTGGGGCAGGCAGCGAATTTGGTGCTTGATTGCAGTGAGATTGGGGATGACCGGCCACTCTCTGGTTGTTCTTTCTCACGAGATGGAGAAAAGCTGGCTACCTGGTATTGCTCTCTCTCTCTCTCTGTATTTGCACCCACATGCATGCCTAGACATACGTGTTACTTTATTCATATGAGTTAATAGCCATTATGTCTTACCATTTACCGTGAACAAGTTCAATTTAAAGGACCTTGCTTGGGGGAACAGGGGAAGTGTATGGGTTTGAACTGTGGGGGCAGTATATTTAATATGTAACCATTTCTAATCATCTGAAAAAATTCGATAAGTTTTTTCTTATCAAAAAAATTTAAAGGATCTAAGCTCCCTCCTTCCATTCATTTTCCAACTAAAATTATATTTTACCATCTAGAGTACAACCTTTTTATTAGCATTCAAGTGCGGATTTAATGTTTATACTTTATTGCCCACCCACTATTTAACTGATTGTGATGGGTTTCCTACAATGATTTGAAAGAGTACATGATGTCAAGTCCTCTGAATTGGCTGTTGCACCCCTCCCTTTTCCTAGGGTAAAGGAATAAACACTTATAGAGGAATTCTAGGTAAATATTGAGTTTGCCCTGCTTCCCAACTTAAACTTCTAGGTGTATGATTGGTAATGAGGCTCTGATCTAAGGCTTTGCTCTTATTATGGTATTGAAAGACTTATATGCTGCTAAATTGCAATGGTAAATGAAACTGACCAGATTCCTTATATTGTCTGCTTCTATCAGTTCTTTAAGTGGCGTTACTAAGTTGTGGAAAATGCCTAATGTTGAAAAGGAATCTACACTGAAGGGACACACAGAGCGTGCTACTGATGTCGCATTTTCTCCTGTGCATGACCATCTAGCTACTGCCTCTGCTGACCGTACTGCAAGGTTGTGGGACACTAGAGGATCTTTGTTGAGGACATTTGAGGGCCATCTGGACCGCCTCGCACGCATTTCCTTCCATCCTTCAGGGAAGTACTTGGGCACTACTAGCTTTGACAAGACTTGGAGATTATGGGATGTAGAAAATGGGGAGGAGTTGCTTCTTCAGGAAGGTCACAGTAGGAGTGTCTATGGGCTAGACTTCCACCGTGATGGATCACTAGCTGCATCTTGTGGACTGGATGCACTTGCTCGTGTTTGGGACCTTCGAACTGGTAGAAGTATTCTTGCCTTGGAGGGCCATGTCAAGCCAGTGAGACTCAAAACTCATCTGCTTTTCTTTTTCCTTTTTTGGTGTTGGGGGAATAAAGTCATGTTTATATATTATATATATGTACATGTGCATGTGTGCTTTTTGGTTGTATGTTTAACTGATACATTTATGTTCTTCCAATCTCTTTTTTTAGGTTTTGGGAATCAGCTTCTCTCCCAATGGATATCATTTAGCCACCGGGGGTGAAGACAATACCTGTCGAGTCTGGGATCTAAGAAAGAGAAAAACTTTGTATACGATACCAGCACATTCTAACCTCATTTCAGCAGTAAAGTTTGAGCCTCAGGAAGGATATTTCTTGGTAACTGCTTCCTATGACATGACAGCTAAGGTGTGGGTCCTTTCTGAGCACCATGATTCCTACATAATAATTTGAAGTTTAACCTTCTGTTTTTATTTCCTTTTCTGATTCCTATGTTGTTTACATATCATTCTTCTTGGGTGTATTTTCAGATTTGGTCTGCCCGAGATTTTAAGCCTGTGAAGACACTTGCTGGACATGAAGCAAAAGTCACGTCCTTAGATGTTGCAGGAGGTAAGTACCTGACTGTAGATATGTTGAGCATATGGCAAGATTCTGATTTATTTCCTGGTTTCTTCATTTAAGCTTCTTAATAAATTGATGCATGGAGGAAGTGGAGATACACTACTCCAATTATCTTATATCTTCTAGGATTTAGTAACTTCATTTTTAACGTAAATACATTTTACCCTTACATATTTATATACATATGTTCTGTTGTTACCTCTTTTATTCCCTTATAGGATCCAAAATTCTAATAATCATATTATATAATTTAAAAAACTAGAGCTTCCACTTTCGAGCTTAAAGAGCATCAACATTGGTGGTGCCAAATATTTAGATTCTACAAACTGTAGGTTCTAAATAAATTAATACCATTTCAGCTTAATTTATTAGTCATTTCCCAGGTTTACCTGTTGCAATTAGGTAGGACATTTGCACTTGCCTGGGTATTAGATCTCTTAGGTGATGATACCCATCTATTAAAGGAAAAAAAATGCTCAAAGAGAGAGGTTTCAGTTGATATTTGGTTTTACTTTGTAGTAGATTTTTTGCAGTTCACAGTAATTGATGGTTTCATTACTTCTTTCAGTCTCAATAAAAAATATTTAGATAGCCATCCTCTAAATCATATGGAACTTGTTTGTTAAAAAGAGGATAATAATAAGCAGCTAAATTTTATTAAATTAAGTCGCTGCTGTCTCAAACTTAATTGTTTTTTAAACTTTATGTGAAATCTTGATACTGTGATATCGACTATTGAGTCCTCTACAAGTACAGTTTCTTGCTCGACCTTGAATACATTGTTACACAGTTGCATAAATAATTCTGCTTTCTGAGGTGGGATGTGCCTGCGATTTTACTGTAGTTATCATATTCATTTCTTTCCCCTAGTAAAAGAGTATTTGACTTTGTTTCATGCTCATAACGTGTTAGTGAGTGTATGTACACGTATAGTTGAGCTTATCTATATGTGAATGCCTATTTATCTGAGTAGTTCATTGGAATGGTAAAATTACACTAATCATATGAGCTGGTAGCAGTACTAAACTCATGGTTTTGTTACAGCACAGCATCAAGCTTTATTATCGTAGATAAGATTCTAAAGATGCCTTCCCACTCCCCAATTTTTTTTTAAAAAGATGCGTTCCCACCCCGACATTTTTTTAGTTCTCTTCCCTTCCCACCAAGGGGGTGGGGACCATGCCCCTCTTGCTCTCCTGTGACCTATCGCCTTCTCTTTCTCTTCTTTCTCTCTTATCATTTTCTTTCCTCTCACTATGAGTGATGTTTGGGAGAAACATTGCCTTTGATTCTGAAAATTTATTTATAACTTTCCTGTCACATCAGCCTTTCTAATTTTCTGTCCCTGCACCCCTGGGAGATGCAGTTGTGGTTTTCTTCTCCTCTTTCCTTATTCTTTTTGGTTAATGTTTTGAATTATATTCTTAAATGTGCTCCTTTTTTCCCCTTAATTTTAATGACATTGCTTGCAAAATGCAAATATCAGACACCCCTTCCAGATTACCAACCATTAGGTCTTGCATGGTTTTTTTTTTTACATTGACATGCAATCTACAGGCTGACATAAATTGGTGTCAAAAATCTAGATCAATAACGAGTAAATGAGTTCGAAGCTCCTTGAAACAGTGATGTGGTTTCTATTATCGCTAGCTCATCAATCCTTTTGTCTTGTGGCTTCTGATGCTTAGATGCTCTATGTTGTAAAATGTCATGGTATCATTTACTGCTTTAAATAAATGCTCTAGGGACATGCAACACCATTAGGGAATAGGAAAAAGAAGATAGGGGTAGAAAATAATTTAGAAATTGCTGTTTGGATGCTTTTGTTGAATTTTGATTTAGTCAGCAACTTTGAGATAAACTTTAGGTTTATTCCAGTGTTACTTCTTTGCTATATTGAATACTGTATTCTATGGTGCATTGAGAGGGAAAGAAATCAGTGGATATTTGAGGGGAAGGAGATTTTTATACCAAATCTCAAATTTTTTTTTCTTGAAAACTCTCTTTGAATGGGCGACACAATCTTTTACTATCTCAACCTTTTGTCTAATGGAGTTTTTAGACTCATTGTACTTGTATCTCTAATCTTATAGCTTCCTTTTCTTTCTCTTGTTTCTTTCTCTTTTTTTAAATCTCTGTATACTTCCTGTATATGCTTTTCCAAATTTAATAGATTTCAATTACTTATTAAAAAAAAAAACTGTTGTTGGTATATAGCTAACATGGTATGGAAGCCACCTTTGGAGTCTGGGGATGTTTAATTGGTAGATCCAATTTTTTAATGGTATGTGGAACTACATGTAGCAATCATGACTGGGTTCTATCATCTATGGCCTTGTCAAAAATATAAAATGACACAATTTATAATCTAAACTGCTAGAACCCTAATTTTATTAGGAATCAATAAATGTAATCAAGTTAAAATGTGAATTATCTGCAATCCCTTGATGGTTCCTCAAAAGGTTTGTGTTTGTGTGCACGTGTGTGCATGCACACAAAAATGTACAAACTGCATGCCCCCAAAAATGTACAAACTGCATGCACATGCACCAGTCAAACATGCTGCATGCATCAGCTCTGAAACTTTTGAATTGTCCTACCTTAGAAGTTGTATCATATGTGGCAACTTTTTGCTTGATGGTTTATTTTCTGCTTCTGACTTCTAAATGTTTCTTTCTATGACAGATGGGCGTTATATAGCAACTGTATCACACGATCGGAAAATTAAGCTTTGGTCCAGCAGTAGCAAGGAGAAGGCTATGGATGTGGACTAGGTTGCTAAATGCTGGAGATGATAAAATATTGGTGGATCCTATTTCCTGGATTTTTTGGTCTAGAAACCCTTTAGGGATGTGTGGATAACAAAGCACAGGTTGCTTCAAGTTCAAAATGTCTAATGTGGAGTTGCACTTCTAACTATGGGAGATATGGTTTATGGGTAAATGGAAGCTTTCATTATATATTGCATTTTCCTGACTTAGGTTTCATCGACCGTGTTATTTTTCTATTTCAAACTCTGAGCAGACTTAGATAATTTGTTGTAAGAGATTTTGAGAGGAACCATACTAACTGAAATGCTTGGTGTACCTAATCTTTACAGTGATAGTTGTGAAATCATCCAGCAAGAAAACAGGAGTGAGTCTACGCAGTGTTGAAAAACTGTGTTGTGTTTTCCTTTGTGAGTCTGCGCAGTGATAATTGTTGATTACTTGAACTTTCAGTCTATTGTTAATACCGATCATTACAGAAACTACAGCAAACTGTTTTTATGTCAGGGAGAAGAATAGCAGAGAAGATGCCACTGGCACAAGAATTAGTCAAGAACTACCAGACTCTCAGTATCTGATAGATGCAGTCTGATTTGATCAGCACTAGATTATTCAGGAATAAGAATAACCTAGAGAGTACAAGGAGCAAAAAATTTCAACTTGACTTGAACCCAATTCTGGAACACTTATTCTAGGCCTTGTCAACAGGCCTTCTTTTTTTTTTTTTTTTTTTTGAATTTTGAAAGATAGTTACAATATGCTACTAATTGCACAGCTCGAATTCTTTTTCCTTAGACTTTCAAACACTTTGTGCATAGGGAGATGTCAATTTAGCTACAAGTCCCTTGGTAACAGATCTATAGTTTCCTTGGTTTTTTTTTTCTTCTTGTTTTGTCTTTTTGTTTTTTATGTTTTGAACCAGAGATGCCTTGTTGGAGTTGTCACTCTGTTACATATAGATCAAAGTAGTCAGTCTTCGGCTTCAAAGTGGTATTTGATAAATTCAGTTACCATTTCAATCTCTGGGAAGCCATAACATGAGAATAGACTCAAACTTCTCTCCATCACAAGCTGTTCAATTAGCTTTGCTTTAACTTCCAAACATTATTAGTCACTGGCAATGGCGAAGCCTGGATTTGGCTCCAAAGTAGACAAAGTTCAAAACACTTACAATAGCTAACACATTAAATTCAACAATTATAAATTTATACAAACATAGAAGCAGTGAATTAAATTTTATTCTTTATACATCCAACAAAGAGTTTTAGCTCAATTGGCATCTCCTCTTATAAGTGTTAGGTTCAGCATGAGGTTGTCAGCTCCTATTGGAGGTGCATGTGTAACTTATCAATCAAAAAACTATTAACAATTGTTTATAAATAATACAGGAGAAAAAAAGGTTATAGCTATTGCAATGACGAGAGAGTCTATTCTAGTTTACAGAAAGAGTGTCTACGGGCTAGCCTTCCAGCATGATGGATTACTGGTAGTAAGTTGTGGACCGGATGCACTTAGAGAGAAATAATTGACTTTATCCATATGCTGATATGCATACCATTTGAGTTTAACTTTTTGAATTAGATGTGTATATTATGTGAGTTTAGATCATAATTTTCACCAAGTACTTATAATTCTTGCATACCCATTATATTTGGATTTCAGTCTATATGACTAAGCGTGCATTTGGAAATTGTTGAAAAAAGTTTTGCTTTTTTTTTTTTTTCAAACACTAATACAATTACACCTTTTCATTCTATAGCATTTGTTATTTATATCTTTCTAAATTGCAAGTCAATGGAAATTACAAAAACCTAAACCACATGCTTTTAACAGTTTAGCTCACATTTTCTTTTTAAGGGTAAAATTTTAAATTTCAAAAACAATTATGAAATGACAAAATATCCTCCGCACAACTTTTATCAATTTAAAAAATAATTTTACATTAAATTACACCATAAACAAAACTATCCAATTCATTCTTATTATCCAGTAAAGACATTCAGACTTTTTTTCAAATAACAAATTACATTTACCCTTGTTAATTATGGCGTAATTGTAATTTCCTCCTAAATTAGAATATTAAACAAAATAACATCTTTAATTGTTGTCACAGAGCACTTTGCACCTAGCCGTTAGGAATTTTGTCAACCTATTAATAGAAAATTAAACTTTTTATTATACATTTCCGAAAAATTTGACTCTATCATGTCATTAGATACCCCTTTTTCGTCAGTATTGTCTGACGGGTTGAGGAGAACATTAGACGATAGCTTTTGAAAAATATCTATATTGTTTAGAAGTGAGGTATTCAAGTGATAAGCTCCTGGTAATGTGCTTTTTTGTGTCTAATGTTGGTAGTTTGAATCCATCTCCTCCTCTTCCCTATTTGCCCATAAAAAGAAATGCTTGAAATTTACATTAATCCAAATTAAAAGCCAATGTTCCACTATTAGTGTTTCACTTTATACTTTATCAATTATAATATCATTTAAAAGAGGAAAAAAAAAATTTACAGTATGCCATGTGTTTGGGTTTTTTATTTTTTATTTCATTTTAATCTAGTACTCAATGAGATGGGCTCTGTCAAGAGTATTATAGTTCAACTAATACTTTTTGTGTTTCAAATGGAAGCATTTAGGATTCAAATGCTCACTCTCACATTGTAGGAGAAAGTATCTAGTGAGCCAGGTGCATACATCCTTTGTGAGATTGGCATGTGGGCCCACAAATAGTGGGGCCCACATCTCAGTCTCACAAAAGGCATAAAGGCCCGGCTCATATAAGATATTCTCTACACTGTAAGTATCGTGTTGGAAATTTAGACAATTGACAGTTAGATTTTATTGTATGTGCTAGGTGGTCTTTGTTGTGAGCACTTGCCAATTTCAGCTTTGTATTGTGTAAATTTTAGTGGTAAAACTTCAGCCCTTAGTGCCACCAAAGTGGTCCAATGATATTCCACTTGATTCAGTAAATATGTTAAAATCAAGTTAATCAACCGCATGCAAAAGACTATAAATAAGAGCATTGTTGTAAAGAAATAATAAATAACCTTTCAAGACAATACTCATTGTACTTTCGGCAATAAAAAAAGGAAGTAGATGACTACTTAAATAAAAAAATCCAATAACTCTTTAGTTTTATTTCTTGCAACTACTACCCCCCTTTTTATTTTATAACATATCGAATTTAAAAAAAAAAGCCAATTTTTGTAGATGGGCTGGGGTTTAATTCGAGAATTGATATCCTTAAACTTAAAAGCCCAATAACATGCCCAAAACCCAGTATAAGGGCTGATATGGCCTAGGTCGAGGCCCAAACCTAGACCGACTAAGTCGAGCTTTTTTTTGTGGTACAAAAAGGGAGCTAGGGTCTCACGCCCACACCATTTGGATTGCCATTGACGATTTTTTCGATCAAATCAAAAACAACTCCCAGTGCAATCTTTTGCTAAACCCAGGTACTCTTCGTTTCTTTACTATTTAATTTTTTTTTTAAAACAATTTTTATTTTTAATTTTATATGATTTTCTTGTTAAAATTTTAGGGTTTTGTTGTTGTTGTTGTTGATCGAAGCTAATATTTGTTTTTTGTTTTTAGCTTATGTTGATGATGATTATGTTTGCCATAGCTGGGTTTTCTGATTTTTTTTTTTTCCCCTAAAGTTGTAATTTTGGGGGAAAAAATATCTAGGGTTTTGTTATTGTGATTATTGTTGTTTTTCTATGTGATTAGGGTTTGTTCTGTTATTATCTTATCAGAAATTTTCATGCTTCATGTGGGTTTTGGGATTTATTGGGTTTTTGATTTTAATATGTTATTATGCCTCTCAAATTTTCAGGTTTATTTTATATATATATATATATATAGAGAAAAGAATATTTAATTTTTTTTTAAAATTTTAAAAAGTAAAGTTTTGGTGAACAAATTTTTGGTTGAGTTTGAATTATCTTGTCAGTGGTGGGTTCTGAGGTTGGTTGGTTGTTGGGGTTGGTTTGTTTTTTTTCCCTTATTATGTGGAATTATATTTTCCTTGAACCTTAAAATTGTGGCCCTATCTATGTGTTGTTTTGCTAAAAAAGCTGGAGTCTACGATTTCTTACATTTTTTACATTTTTATTTTGTATTTTTCCCCTTCTGAAGCCATTTTATTATGTGGGTTTTGACTAAATTATAAGTTTTTACTGCTAAATTCAAATGATTCATGAACTCCTACCTTTCACTGAACTATTGAGTTTGTACTTCTGTGCAAAGGTTGAATTCATGAACCTGTTTCATTTACTAGGGAGTTTGGACTGATAAGTAGTTTTGCTCTGGTGCAGTAACAGAGTCAGTAGCCAACTAGCCATGCCGAAGAATAAGGGAAAGGGAGGAAAGAACAGAAAGAGGGGTAAGAATGAAGCAGACGATGAAAAGCGTGAGCTTGTGTTCAAGGAAGATGGGCAGGAGTATGCCCAAGTGCTTCGCATGTTGGGAAATGGCCGGTGTGAAGCGATGTGCATTGATGGCTCCAAGCGCCTTTGCCATATCAGAGGGAAGATGCACAAGAAGGTCTGGATTGCGGCCGGTGATATCATACTCGTCGGTCTTCGTGACTATCAGGATGACAAGGCTGATGTGATCCTCAAGTATATGCCAGATGAAGCTAGGCTCCTCAAGGCATATGGAGAGCTTCCTGAGAACACTCGTCTCAATGAAGGCATCATAGATGACGAGGAGGAAGGTGGAGGTGATGATTATATTGAGTTTGAGGATGAAGATATTGATAAGATATAGGGTTTGGAATTGTGTGTAGATTTTATCTTTAATTTTGAAGAGTAATGGTTAAGCGATACTTATTAGTCGAAATTTCCAATCGCACTTTAATGAATTTGGATTTTCAGGTGGGGACTTGGTTGTATTCCATGTAACACCTTCTCTTACTAGTTAGTGTCTGTTATGTTTGCCCTTTGTTCTTTCTATGGATGTTGGTTGTCCTGACCCCCCACCCACCAAACCGTTGATGATGCTTGTATAACGTAAACTCGCTCTTGGTTATTTCCTCAATGGAGTATGATCTTTGAAGTTTCTTTAGATTCTTCTGTTCTAAATTTTGCATTGGCAGAGATGTGCAATTCTTTAGAATTTATTTTTGCTCTACACCGGTGGGTCATTTGATGATTGAGGGTCAACTATATGGATTCTCGCTTGAATGTTTGAAGTTGGGGTTTTGCACATTTGATCTACATTATGAATTGTATTATCTTCTATCGTAAATTTACCTCTTCGGGAGGATAGACTGATATTCAGTTCTATTGTCCTTAGTGTTGGTAAAAATATGGGATCATCTGGGATCCTTAAGCCTCTTTTTGTTGGTAGGCTTAAATCCATCCTTCTCTTTTGGTGCAGTTAGTTATTGTCAAATTGAACAGGGAACTCATTTGAGCCACAGCCTTCTTTTTCCATCTCCTACTGGACCAAAAAACCTTTTGCCCTAATATGAATCTATGATTTCTTTCAATTGCCTCAAGCTGCTTGTTTATGGTTCTCAACTGGAGAGTTTCTGGAAGGTGGGGTGCCATCCACCACTCTAGCGGTCTAGCCCTTGTCGGGTTCTCTGCCATAGGCTTTGGTTTGTTCTCTCTTTGAACAGATCTGAGGCTACTACTGATAGGATAAAGTAGATTTATAATTTATGTCAGAAAAATATTTCAGATGTTGCTGTAGCGATAAGCTTAGCGCTCCCTTGCACATAGTTGTTGCTTCTAGTTTGTTCTGAAACCTCATTTTTTGTGTTGCTACTCATTGTGCTATCACCCAGTCTTCCTGTAAATTTCACGTGGTAATATATATGAATACTGTACTTAAGCTTTGGCTCAATTGGTCTGGGATAGAGTTGAACAGGTAAGCTTTTGAATGTGACCTAGCAAAAAGTAGAAACATTGAATTGATCATAAATAGTGTTTGAAGTTTTGAGTGTTCCAAACTGTAAATCATAATCGAGTGAATCGTCAATTATGCTCCAACTTTCCATACATGCTTCAGATAACGGGTAAATTCGTGCAAAGATCTGTTTTGCAAGAACACATTCAGTGTTAAAAGTACACCAATAGCTATGCTCCAAGATTTGGAGCTAGTTATGATTGAATAGCAATAGCACTGCACATACTATAATCTTCAAGTCTGAAGTCATTTTTGTTCATTTGATTTATTCTTCAACAAGTTAACTTTTAAGCTATTTCTATTCCGACTGGTTTCCATCCTTTTGATTAAAGTTGTACCACTTATATTTAGTATACATTTAAGCTCTAAGAGCATAACATAACTCAAGGGGTTTAGTTTCACTTCCCTTCAATTGGTTTTGAGCACTGTAGGAGAGATAATACTAAGATATGTTTTAAAATGGCTACGTGTCAATCTCGTGTCTCGTTTTGTGCTCCTATCCACAAGAGGAAAGCCTCACCCGAACTCAAACTCTAAAGCTAAAAATCGAACAAAATCAATTCTAACTATTGTGCTTCAACTCTTAGAGCCACATGTATACTAAATAATTACTAAATATAAGGATTACAACTTTAATCATAGAATGGAAACTATCATTACTTTAGATACATGTTTGATGAATGAATGCCACTTCCATCCTTTGATTAAAGTTGTCCTAGTTTATACTACGTGTTAGTATAATATATTACATGCTTAAATATTATCACACTATACTCTATCTTAAAAAAATATTGTCAGAAAATATACTTAAAAGTGAGGAAAAAAATGTGTTTAAAGCACTTTGAGTATTTCATATAAAATATTTCAAGTATTTTATAAATAAAAAAAATTAAATTAATAAAAATCATTTTGAAAAAAAAAATCTGTGTAAAATATTTTATAAAAAATATATTAAATGCTTTTTTAAAAATAAAAAAAAGCACATTCTTATATGTAAAAAAATCATGTTTAAAATATAAGTATTTTATATATATTAAAAAAAAAAGTTCAAATTTTCTATGTAAACTGTAAAGTACTTCAAGTGTTTCATTGAAAATATAGTATTCCAAAGATATTTGAAAAAGACCAAAAAAATAAAAAATAAATAAAGCTGTGTCATATTTTATTATTATAAATAATCTGTTTAGGATCGGATCTGACTTGACACAGATCCAAACGGGTTGATACTGACCCGGGTTTTACCCAACGCGGCGGGTACCTTTTGAAAACAAACAGAAAAGTTTTCTTTCTCTTCCATTAGGGAGGGACTTATATAATTTGGGGGTTAGGGTTTCTGAAATTTTCGATTCAATTGCAAAAAAAAAAAATTGGAGCTTTTCTCAGATTCGTTGGAGATTCACTTAGATCTGCTTCCATAAGGTACTTGAAATCCACATTATTTTGACACTCATTAGATCTCTCATCAGATTTTAAGCTTTTGAAATTCCTGTGCTTTCAATTTCATATACTCGCATTTGAGAGCTAAATCAATTCAATGATATATATCTTTGATTTCTTTCTTTAATGTTTTTGAATTTCGACAATGGTCACACAAGTGATTTTGGTGCAGATCTGATGCAAGTAATTCAACAAAAACCAATGAATTTAGTATTTAAAAAGAAGAGTAAAATCTGAATTCTGTATTAGAAATAAAAAAAATATAAAGAGACCCATTTCACACATTCAATGGTGCTCCTCACTTAAGCACTAATCTTCATTTTTTTTTTTTTTTGGGGTAACTTCTAATGGATGGCATTTATCTTAAGTTGAAGTAATAATGAAAATTTCATGAATGTTATTAATACTTAATATCATTTGGAGTTGGAGTACTAAGCCCTTGCTCCTGATCATGTGCGTAAATTGCATAGCCCGTTAGGGGTTAATGCCATTGGATTACCTGACAACTGGTTTTGGCAGGTGGGGGCAGTTGCCAGTAAATATTACTAGCTAGAGGCAAGTCCAAAGGGCTCTTATTTAGAAAGGTTCCCTACATTATCAAAAATCAAAAAGAAAAAGAGTTGGAGTAGTAAATCTTTGGGTAAGTTATTGGAATAATACGAGATGGGCATAAATTTCCTGTGTATGGATTGTGTTGTTTATAAGCTGACCCTATAGAAGGGACTATTTGTGTGTTCGGATTAGCTTTATGCTTATTTTCTGAAAGTGGGCAAAAGTACAGTTTTACCTAGAAAAAAAAAAGGCTTTAAAAAGTTTGACATAAGCAAATAAACTACAAAGCTAATCCAAATGGATACTTTAGTTTTTAGCGCAATTTGGTTTTGTTATGCTTTGTATCATGCTAATTTGATTGTGGTCTCATTGAATGAAGCATCGGCAGGCTTAAAAATAGCATTATTTTCTGAAGCAAAGTTTACAACCAGCATAATTTTGTAGGAACTTTCACACTTGATAGCCTCTATGATCTCTGTGTTCACCGGGACAATTTAATTTTCTGTCTTTTCTTCATAGTAAGTCCATATTTTTTTATATCTAATGCAGGTCTAATGCAAGTTTGAAATTCAGGAAGAAAAATCAAATGGTGGTTTTGTCAGTGAAACCCTTGTTTATTATCCTGGTGGTGTTTCTCTCTCTCGTCCTTGCCATAGTTTTGCTTTTGCCTCCTTCTCCATTTTCCCAGACCGTGCTTTCTTCCAATTTAACACTGTAAGTGTCAAGTTTGGGGATGTTATTTTGTTTTTGGTTTTTTTCTGCTGTGTTTGGTTTCATGGAAAGTGAGGGAAAAAGGAGGAAAAGAAGATTTTCAATGCAGATATATAAATTTTTGTTGTAAACGTTTTTTATTATGCTTGGGTTGTTTAGGAAATAATTACTCCACAACTTTGTGTCTAAGTTTCAGTTTTTTTTATTTTCATTTTTATTTTTTTATATATAATTAATGTTTAATAAGTAACTTTATGCTAAGTCAGTTAATTGAATGGACATAATTCTTCCCTTGTTTCTCGGTAACAGATTATTGTCAATTCCTTTTCCTTTTTTTTTTTTTTTTTGGGTTCATCTCCTGAGAAAATATGGGGAAAGAAAAGAAATTGGAGTACTAGGATCTTAACATTTCCTTATTAGGTGAGGGAGGTTGTCAATGTTTAGAAATTGATAAGCATGGGTAGGGCATAAGATAAAATAAAAAAATTTAAATCTTTCCACAGTTTTTTTTTTTTTTTTCATCTGATATATGAATTTATGGATGCAGAGGGACATCGGACATATGGAGTGTCCGGAGGATGGTGGAGTGGAGGCCTTGCAAGTGGTGGCTACAAGGACACCTAAGTGGTAAGTGGAGCTTCAATTTTGAATTTCTCTGTCTTTGACAAAAATTTGTGGATCTATCGGATATATATAGGTTTTGGCAGATAGCCTACAAATGAATTTTTTGGGATATAATAATTGTTTGCCAAATATGGAGCATAGTCATTTAAAATTGAAGAGGAAGGAGAGCAGTTTACATGGAGAACTTAATAAGGGTTCTTGGGCCTTCTATAATTGTTTTGTCATGTATATCTTTGAGTTTGGAAAGTCACTGAGGAATGATTTGCAAAATCAAGAATTTTGAACTCTGTAATTATGTTTGGGATGGAAAGAGAATTATGGTTGGTATAGGGTTTCCATTTGGTTTGTGATATTCTGAGTCAATCTTAATTGACGTTCATTGCAGACAATTGCATTGGTTTTTGTTTAAAATGCTGCAGCTTTGCCACTTGAGAATAATGGATACATCCGAGTTGATTGCTATGGTGGGCTCAATCAGATGCGAAGAGATGTGAGTGCTTAAGAGAATTTCGTATTTGCAACTTTGAGATCTAATTTGAAAATTCTCAATTTTATTTCTTTGATAAAAGAAGGTTTATTATTTATAATGACTGCAGTTATGTGATGGTGTTGGTATTGCCCATTTGTTAAATGCAACCTTGGTTTTGCCAAAGTTTGAAGTGGCTGCATATTGGAATGAATCAAGGTAATTTATGGTTATATTTATCAAGGTTGATGGGATAGCTATGAAATCTGATAGAATTGTTATTTATGTTTCAAGAATTTGTTTGCTGTGAAATTGACTGTGTATGAATAAAATGTATTGTTTTATATAATCATATCATAGATAATTTATAGTTTGCCTTTTGTTTTGTTTTGTACAGTTGATAGAATGAATTTAGGGTAAATTATACTTTTGGTTCTTGAAATATGGCTTAAGTTGGATTTTGGTCACTCAAAATTTTAAAACGTAATAGGACAGTGAAGTAAGAGATGGTCAACTGATTCCCCATTGCATTTACTCATATAACACCAATCTAAAAGCCACTCATTCTTTTTCCATAAGTTGGAGTTTTTTGGGTGAGGATGAAATCTGTTGTTGAGTTGTTAGCTTGTTGGCCAAGTTGTTTTTTGTCGTCATCGGAATGGTCATTTGTGGATGGAATGGTCATTTGTGGATGGCTGCCCCGCATTGTTTGATTTGGTGTATATGGAGAGAGTAGAACAATCAGAGTTTTGAGGACGCAGAGAGAGCTATGCCTGGTCTGAAATTATTTTTCTTTAGAACTTTGTTGGATTTGGATGTCAGCTTTGCATAGTCAGCCTATATGTTATGTTTTTGACTTGATAGATTCTTGTGATTGGTGTGATTGATTGTTTGGCCCCCAGCTGTATACTCCCTGTATACTCGGGTGACTCTATTCTTTGATATCAATAAGAATTGCATTCCTTATATATATATATATATATATATATAAAACAATTGAAACGTAATAATTTAATATCTGCATCTAACTTTTGTCTATTTTTTACTTTAATGTGTCTCCGAGAGTCTGAATCTTGTCACAACCACCAGCCATAGCCACCTTAGAATGCCTCCAAACTAAAACACCGTTGCACACCCCATACCATTGGTGACTCAGACCCCACCCCTCTTGGCCTTTGCCTCCACCCACCCACAACAGAACACACCATCAGCACGTCCACAAGCTGAGACCCAAAACCACCTAGGCCCATTTTTCACCCAATCCACTCCTTTACACCTCCTTTCATTCACAAGGATTACTTTCCTCTCAAAATTTCTCCAACTTTGAGCTACCAAGACTATCACAAACAAGAACAGGGTAACTTAACAAATATAACAAACTATCTAATACCCACATGACCTTTTGAGCTCCAATTCCAAATTTCCCACTCTTAGATTGGTAATATTTGAAGCACATCCACCAAATCAACAGCCCTTGAAATTGGCGGTTTCCAACTCTTGTATCTTGCTAATTTGATTGTGGTCTCATTTTTTATGAGGCATGACAAATCTAAGTGGGTGTTGTTATTTTGGGGTGTTGATGAAGATGATGATGATGAAAGTGGCATAGTGAGAGAAGTGGTGGTGGTAAGGGGTGGCAACTTGGGCTTGCCAACTACGAATTTGGGTTTGGTGATTGGGATATTTGGTTTGTGTGAAGGAACTTTGAAGGGAGGTGAAGGAAAGCAAGTGAATGGTGCCACATCAGATAAATGAAAGCCATCTCAGTATACTGTTAGCCACGTATGCAAAAAATGGATGGGAAATAAATGAAAGAGACTAAATTGTTACCTTTTGAATATCTGAGAGATAAAATCAAGCTTTTTAAATTTAAGGAACTAAAATCAAAATTACCTCAATTTTCAGGGACCAAAAGTAATAATTTACCCAGTATTATATTGTGCATCCCTTTTTTTGGGTACCTAAATAATTTTACTTCTACTTTGACCTTCATAATCACATCAATTGGGCTTCAATTTTAATTTTTAATTAACTCTCAAAGGCTAACAAGATGGTTTGATAAGTTTTTTTCTCATCTATATTCTGATCGTGCTCTCATTTCAGCAGTTTAGTCTGATGAACTGTATAGAATAAGCCTTCTTTTATCTTTGATTTGATCTTATAAAATGCTTCTATTTGTATGATATTATGTGTCAATGGCCAAAAGGTTTCCTCAAGCAACAAGAATAATGTTGTTCTTCTTCTTTCATTTTTTATAATCCTTTAAAATTTATCTTCTTTTTACTAAGGCAGTATCCTTTCATAACCGTTTGGTTTCACCTCAGTGGTTTTGCAGATGTATTTGATGTTGAATACTTTATTCAACAGATGAATGGGTTTATTAAGGTTGTTAAAGAGTTGCCACCAGAAATTGCATCAAAAGAACCTTTTCGAGTAGACTGTAGCAAACGCAAAGGCCAATTTGATTACATTGAAACTGTTCTTCCATCCTTGCTGGAACATCATTATATTTCAATTACACCAGCAATGAGCCAAAGAAGAGATAGGTATTACCTTGTAGTTCTATATTTCCTGCTTAGTGATGGCACTGGAACCGTATTGTTGTGACTTGTGACTGAGAAATTGATCCCACTCAGAGAAGGTTGATTAATGAGATGTATAATGGCCATTAGTTTTTTTGATATAGAGTTGAAATGTCAAATGCAACATGTGGTCTGGTTTCAACATGTTAATATGAGGCGCTGGCCGCATATCTTAAGATTGGGTCTTGTGGATATACCTGTTTCTTATTTTAGGAAACTTTCATTTAGTGCTGAGAAAGATAAGGTGCTTTGAGGGCCAGAAGCTCAGATGAGTTGAAGTATGTGTTTTTGAAGTTTATATGAGTGGATGTTGTGCCGAATGTCCTCTTCAATTGAGGGGCTCCTAGATTTTATGGACTCCCTGGGCTTATAGCTGTTCTATGTTTTAACCTATGTTGTTTGTTTGATTTTTTTCCCCCATATACACCCTTGTACTTGATTTGCGTTATTAATTATTCACTTAAAAAAAAAAAAGATAAATTGAAAGTTGACTGAACATCTTTTTTATTCTCATATGAGTTTTGATGTCTAACAAGATTGGTTTAACTTCCATATTTATGTGCTTTAAAAAAATAATAATAGTAATTAAAAAAAAAATCCACCATATCTTTGATATTAATGGTATATTGCTGACTACTTTCTTTTTCTTGTAGGTATGCTCTGTATGCAAAAGCTTCCCTTTGTCAAGCTTGTTACAGTGCGTTGCGCCTCACTAGATCCTTGGAGAACAAGGCTTCTGAGCTCTTAGAAGCCATACCCAAACCCTTTCTTTCACTTCACCTTCGATTTGAACCTGACATGGTAGCATACAGCCAATGCGAATACTCAGGTCTTTCTCCATATTCTGTCAAAGCCATTGAAGCAGCACGAGGAGATAGAAAACCATGGACTGGAGAGTTAGCCCACGTCTGGAGAAAACGGGGAAAATGTCCTCTTACCCCTAATGAGACGGCCTTCATACTTCAATCACTTTCCATTCCAACAGACACAAATATATATTTGGCAGCTGGGGATGGTCTGATGGAAATTGAAGGCTTAACATCTGTCTACACCAATGTAGTTACCAAGTCTAGCCTCCTAAGTGATGAGGATTTCACAAGAATGCACGGGAACACAAAAGCTGCATTGGATTATTATGTGTCTATTAATAGTGATTCTTATGTGGCTACATATTTTGGAAATATGGATAAGATGGTTGCAGCAATGCGAGCTTTTAAGGGCTTGTATAAAACCCTTTTCTTAAGCAGAAGAGCTTTTGCAGAGTTCACTTCCCAAGGTTTTAGTGGGAAAGATCTGATGCAAGCCCTGTGGAAGGCTCATCTAGATGATTATGTCATGGGGAGAGGTTCTGCTTTGCCTGACTGCTTTTGTGAGTTCAAATTGTGATTTCAGTTTCATCTTTCTTGCCATATATTGTATTTCTTCATTTTTTGTATGTGATATGACTCTAGAAGCAGATTTTTTGTTAGGTGTTTCTATAATTTAGGGCTTGTAGAATAAAAAGTTTTCCCCTAATATCTTGTTTTTACAAGTTCTAACGTTATTGACTGACTTTAATTATGTATCTCTTGGCCAAAGTTTGGGCATTGCACCTAACCATTCTGTTTTCACTTCTACTAAATAAGTTTCCTTTTGCCACATTCGTAAATTCTTAATCCATCTCTTTACATTACCTATGCATGAATGTGTTTTATTTAAAAACTGCTTTTCAGAATAATCTATGATTAAGATTTCAATTGTGTATTCATTGGTTTTGATGGTTATCATACCCGCAGACCACACTAGAATTATTGAGATTGATTAGATGAATGTTACATTATAAGAATGTTTCTACAAGCAGGCAAAAAGGATTCATTCATCGATCAGTACTAGTATAATTGGTATGCTTGAAGCCTTGAGCATCTTGACTGCAGCTGTCATATGCTTTAGGTTACAAGATTTCCTAAGATCACATTCTCCTTCTTTGAGTGAAATTGCAGATAAAAAGGGACAGTGTAAGTCCATTTTAATGCTTTGGTTCACCTTTGAGCAAGCTTTGATCTGGGGTATACAGGAAAATTTCCACATGTATTCCCGGGAGACAGAATTTTCCTCTATTGCAAGCAGCATTTCTTCTATTGGTTATCACTTGAAATCTTGTATAACTGACTGGTTGATGGACCTTCAAATGTTAGTTTTAGTTTTTGTAATGCCATTCTTCATAAAATGACAAAGACCGCGACCAAAAAGCAGTATAGCATCATGGAGTTGATCCAACACAATTCTCTTCTGAAGTTCCTTGCAACTTGAAATTGAAGTATCATGATGGTATGGTTGAGTAAGTCTTGCTTGCTCAGTTGGTTGAGTGCTCGTCAGTGGGAGAAGGTTCACTAATCTAACATCAACTACATAAGCTCAAGTTTTGAATCCCATTTTGGCATAAGATTCAATATTTATTGAAATTATACTGTTCTATCAATGAAAAGGGTGGAATTTGTCAAAGAAAACTGTCAAGATAAACCAACTGTTTATTATTATTATCATTATTTCTTTTTAAAACTCAACAATTAAAAAGAAAAGAAAAAAAAGAAAAGAAAAAAAGAGCACCAACCAACCAGGCCCTTGGGGTTGATGTTGTTGTGTCTAGGAGAATGCTCACAGAGATACCTGCTAAAAATATGAAAATCTGTAGGTGTACTGTTCAGTCCACTACCAAAAGTAGAGAATAAGGTTAATATACTGCTCTCTTTTTCAGGGAGAAGTATGTGCTATGTTTTTATGGATGATAATTGAGAAAATTTCTTAGTAACTAGTGAAAACGTTTTTATAAAAGGTTTCTCTCCTGTAACCCTTTGTTCATATGATGACATTTTGAGCTAACCTGACGAAGAAAATTAAAAATATAATAGATTTTGGCTATTATCAAGAGAGGATGCTATAGGTTGAAACTCTCTCAAAAAAAAAAAAAAATTGACATCTCCATTGTTTTGCACATTGTTTTGGATCCATGTGTTTGCATAGTCTTGACTTGAAGCAGTGCTTTGAAGCTCTTCATGAGGGACACCAAGCATGAGCTCAATATTGGTGCCTCTAAAGGCTTGGAGAGAACCATACTTTTGGCCATAGAGTCGCATCCTTCTGATGTTATTGTTTGTACATATTTATAACTTCTCTTGGGACAGTAAGTTGTTGCCAAACATTCATAGCAAACACCTATCTTGGCAGCTGATTAAAATAGAACATGTCAAATTTTATGTCATGACCATATTTCCATCATATGCTCACAAAGTACATAATAAATTTACAGTCAATAAATACTTGATTCATGTAGTGTTGAAATTTAAGTTTATTTATTATAACATATTAAATTATTAATTCAAAATCAAATAAAGTACATTCTTCATTACATAATATAGCATGTCATTGAGTAAGTTAAAAAATAATCTTAATGAAGAAAAAAAGTAAGGAAAAAGTTTAGCTTTAAAATTGATTGTAACTTAAGGCTACAAACTCACTCAATAAAATAAATATTACAATATATTTTGAAAATCTAACCGTTGAATTGTATGTTCTTTACACTCACAATACACATGTTAAATTTTGTGTCAATCGGATATTATTTACTATATGATCTATAAGCCTATATTTTGTTCATAATTTTAATTTACAAAAACTTACAATTAAAAAAAAATTTTGATGACAAAGTTATTGATCTTTTAATTTTCTTGAAATTTTGCAAGTATGGAAGATATAAAAAAAAGATGTAATCCAATTGTGGATTTGTCAAAATTCACCTCCAATAAAAAGATATTGAGTAAGGTTGTAGCCTAAGGATACAACTAATTTTGTAGCTAAACTTTACAATTCATATGTGAGTAAAGTAAACAAAGGAAACACATTGTTAATGGAAAATAATAATAAAATGTCATATGTGAGTAAAGTAATAAAAAAGAAATAGGTTTAGTAATAAAAATAATGACTCGTTTATTTACTGAATGCAATTTATTGAAATGTATCGAAATGGATAGAATGAGCCAGAATTTAGGATGGGATTGAATAGAGTGATGATTCATATTAGTTAACTAACTGGAATGAAATTAATAACATTAGTTTAGAGAAATACAATTCTAATAAAAGTTATCATTGTGAAGCTAGTTAGTTTTTACTTTGTCATATATACACTTATGGTTAAATATACATGTCCAGTTAGACTCTAACCTTATGTTTGGATTGAGGGAGATGAGGGGAGAGTAGAGGAGAGGAAAATGGAAGATGACTAGAATATAATAAATTTTAGTATATTCCAGACACTTTCCTCGCTCCCTTCATCTTTCTCTGCTTCAAACATAGTGTAAAAATATCATACTACTCTATAGCTTTTTATGAGATCATTTTTACCAAATTTATAATGCGGACTCAATTATACCAAATTTATGATTGGAGAGACATTTAATATATATTACCCACATATCTGTAATTATCATGCTAAACAAATATCAAGATGATTAAAAATTATTTTCTCTATAAGTTTTTAAAATATCCAAAATCATGGTTTTATTATGCTTTATAAACAAACTAAAAACATGACTAGAATTGGATATTGAATAATTTTTTACTAAAGGTAACATTTAGCATACAATACACAAGTATAAAGAGTACATGTTACCAATTTTTTGGTTTTCTAAGATTATCTTTCATGTCATACATGTTAATTGTTCCAATAATGCTGCATACACAAATAATTTCACAATTTTTTTTTACAAAATTTGAGATGACAGGTTATGATTAGTATAATTTCATATAGAAACATAATTAGCATTACTTTATTATATATAATCGTTACCTATCACCTAAGTTATTGTGAAATTTCTACACTTATCGAAATTGTTCAAGCAATACATGAAATATGTATGGTTTATGAGAATTTATAAATTGATCTTATAGAGGTTTTACTTTGTAAAACGGTCCAGGGACAACTTTTGCCACAACTCTTGAGTGGTTGATTGTAGTGGTGGAGAAAAGGTGGTGGATTTATTACCACTTATAGTTGACCACACATTAAGTTGTGGCAAATAGTGTGTTTCCGGAAGAATTATTTACTTCAACTAGTTTTGATTTGGGAGCCTAATGTATAACGTGCAAAGGAGTGAGAGAGAGGGAGAGAGAAAGAGGGACCTATTATGTCTAGGCTAGCCATCAGCATCACAAACATTAGCATTAAGGACATCATTGAAGGGCTGTTCCCAGTTGAATAAGACTTAGCCATTGACAAAAAAGTAGAAGAGAAGTGTAGACTAAGAGCTTGGATTGAAACCAATTATGCTTCCAACACTATTTTTATAGAGAGAGATGCTTTTGCTTGAGATTGAGGCTTTTGAGTGACTATAGCTAGTTAAGCACTCCATGGAAATGGATTGTTTAATAGTTATATGCCACCACAATTTAACCCGTCAAGCACTCCATGGAAATTAAGTAACACAAAATTTTCTACGGTAACCAAGTGCATCACTTAAAGCTCGTCTAACTAGTTGTTATTTTGGACTTTGTCTTTCCTCTAAAAAATGTTAGGCTTCTTTACCTTGCGATTTGAGAATGTTTACATATTGAAATGACCTATCTCATCATAACTAGTTGCCTTTCTACGAGGTCATTATGGGTAACAGAAGCTCTAATATTAGGCTGCGTTTGTTTCGGCTGTAAAGGAAATCGGAAAAATATTTTACACCTTTGAGGGTGTTTGGGTATGCATGAAAATTTGGTCAAACTGAAACAGTTGACCATAAAATAGAGTCCCTAACTCTGTAAAACTAACTCCATAGTAATTTTACCTTCAATGAATTTCTTGCCTCACTCAGAACTCAACAACCCGAAGAGAGAGAGAGAGAGAGAGAGAGAGAGAGAGAGAGAGAGAGAGAGAGAGCACCAGAGGAATCGAACTGCCGTGCAAGCTTTGGTCGCCATGCAAGCTCCGTCCATCATCCGCCATCCGCCGTGCAAGCTCCGTCCACCATCTGCCCTCCGTTGTGCAAGCTGCATCCACCGTCCCTCTTCTCTTCCTCCCTCGTTCTCTCTCTCTTTCCCTCTGACCAACCAAGGCCGAATCTTCAACTGCATGTCACCGATCTACAACCCACCACCCACCCCCGCCGTCGCTACCATCGATCTTGTTGCCCAAAGCCCCAAGCACGATACCGTTTCTCATGATCTTGCCACCGCTGTTACCCATCTCTTTCTCTCAAGCCATCTCTCTCCACCTCTCTCACAATTGGTGTTCTGTCTGAGGAAGAGGGCCAATTTTTTTTTGTTCTGATCTCCACTCCACCCCCAAACCCACCTGATCTAGCCACCGCCATCCTCCATCCACTCCAATCTCTCTCTTTCCCAATCTATCTCTCTTTCCCTCAATCTCTCACTCTTTCTTCCTCCTCTCATCGAGTAAATCATGTATATGTTGTGAATAAATGTTTTTATTTTTATTTTTATTTTTGATTGTGTTAAGCGTATATTTTGAAATTTTCTGTTATAAAATTTGTTTGGAAGCTGAGAAAATGGCTGAGAACATTTGAAAAATTTGTAGGAAAATAGCATTTTCGGAATGTTACCAAACACCAAAAATCGTGTTCCGGACTATTTTCCATTGCAGAACCAAACACCCAGATTTCATTTTCCTTACGGGAATTCATTTTCCTCTGCATTCATTTTATACTCGGAATTTGATTTACATAGAGCCAAACACAGCCTTAGTTCTTGTGTGATAGGATTTTAAATTTACAGTAGTTACTCTATGGTGATTGTTCATTCTCATCAAGTCAAGAAGCCAACAAGTTTCTTTTTAGCATAGGTAGAATTCCTAATCCCTTAAACAATAATAAGAGATTTTACTAATTGAGCTAATTGTTGGAATTCACATATCACTAACATTTTGATTTCGAGATGTTCAATTTGCATACCCTATGATAATAACTAACGTACACAAATAGTTCATCTTATGTTATGAAAAATACTTATAACTCTAGCCCCAACCAAAATAAAAAATAAAAAAACACTCGTCAATCCAACAAGCTCTGAAGTAATATTTTGTAGATATTCAATACATCAATGAAACATGCCTAAACATTACATTAGAGATAAATGATTCTTAATAATATTACATCAGAGATATTGCACTCTTTTATTTGTTGTCTGCAAGGTGATTACTTCTTATTTCTTGCGAGTTAGCAAAAACTCTTACTTATTATAATAATAATTGTTATGCACCATATTAAGTTGCTCTTATTCCTTGATGCACATAATAAAGCCCTCTTCTTAATTGAAATTGAGTTGGAACTTAGGCTGTTTGTTTGGAGAAAAGAGCCCCTAGTGTTTCTCTAAATCTGAATTCTCTTGTTGTTCTCATCAAACATGGCAAACACGTAAGTTTCAATAGGCCTTCCGGGTTTCTTTGGTGTCCCTCCCTTCACATGTTGAACCAATTTGGTAATGTAAGTTCTTTCATTATCAAGGGATGTTGTTGTTCCACTAGCTGAAGGCCAACCACTCTCTGATATAACAATCACCAATGATCCCCCTTTGGCCTTTTCTAAAGCCGAGTAAACAGTCAAGAATGGCATTGAAAAGGTTGCGATAACTTAGTGGGGGATCATTCACAACAGGTGAAGGAGCTGTGAAAAGAGCATAGTCAAGACGAATGTCTTTGGTGTTACCAGTGTAACTAAAATATGGGTACAAGTTAACTAGTAATGGGGACCCATTTTTCACTAAGAAGCTAATGACTGGATCAAGAATTCGCCTATAATCGGCTCTGAATGAGCCTTTAGATGGAGGGAAAGAATCTGATGAAAGGACTCCAGTGTCAATGGCAGTGGAAACTTTGATTTTGTTCCCTAGTCTAGCCCCAGAAATTGCGTTTTGAATGTTTTGCATGGCGGGGACAAGGAATTGTGCAAATGAACCTGGAATTACTTCGTTTCCAATTGCAATGTATTTGAATATGATATTTCCAAATTTTTTCACATTGTTTTGGACCCAAGCAATTGCATTGTTTTGGTTTGAAGCAATCTGTTGAAGCTTCTCATTTGGAAGGCCTAGCATGAGCTCAATATTGGAGCCTCCAAGGGCTCAAAAAGCATCTTGGTTTGGATCATAGAGCCTCATTCTTTGGATGTTGTTTTGTATATAGAGAGCTACAACTTCTGTCGGTCGTGGTAGGTTGTTACCATGCATTCCATAACAAACACCAACTTAGGCACCTGCATTAGATTAGACAATAAGTTAATGGTTTTACATGCATATATATGCTTATGCAATTTATCTCATTCGGGGACTTAGGGCAGGAATGTTATAAATATATTGAAAGTGGAAGATTCATTGGGTTTGTAGGCTGACATAATATAATAATATATTAAAAGTGAAAGATTCATTGGATAATAATAATGGTGTTAGAGATATTACATGTAAGACTTACAAACTGACGCGTTACCAATTATAAAAAATAATAATTCAAATATTCTTTCATTAAGTTGTTAAAATCCACCAATCACATTAATATGTAAATTAATTATAATAAAATATGGACTAGCTTAGCATTTTCTGCAAGATTTACTATATATTAATTAAGTAATAATGGAAATTTTCATTTGTTCAGCTAATTGTTGCCACTTGCCACTACTATGAATTGGCTATTTTTTCATCTAACTTCCCAGTTGAAACCACAAGGAATAACTAGAATTCAACGAAAAGAAAGGAGAAAAATATTTTTGAAATTCTTATTCACGAAATTCTGACCTGAATTTTTGTTTATATATTATATGCCTATTTAAAGGCTTAAGAAAACTTACTTTTCAAGTAATACGATAATATTAAAAAACTAACAAATGATAAACATTAAACCCCATATGTTGTCCTATATCACTATGTAAAATGTCCTAGTTCTACACATGATTTTATTGGACTCCCCTCTCCCTTCTTTCTCATCCCGTTATTTTGAGAGACTGAGAGAGAGGGAGAGCCAAAAAACCAAACAAAACAAATGAAGAAAGGTCCCCCCCACCCCAACCACAACACACACACACACACACACAGAGCTAAATACAACTAATGGGGTAGTTCTTAATTTAAATGCTTAGAATGCTAGTTGTGGCTCATTTAAGAGAAGTAATTTGGTGACTTCCTTTTATTAGGTGCCCACTCTAAAGACAACTATAGAGTGGCTCTTAATTAAATGCTATTACTACATCCTAGGCTACTTTTGGTGAGCATGCAACGTGACCGTGCTTCAATTCCAAAAATGGCATGACGACCAAGACAGATTTGTGGAGATTGGACTAAGTTTGGTTCAATCAAACTTAGCTCAAAGAAAAATCTATTGCCTAGAGGGCAACATTAATTGATTTAGGAGCCCTTTAACATTGGTGGTTTCTACTTTCTACTCATATAGTTCCAGGGATGGTACTATTTGGTGTCTTAGTAAGTGTACTGTTCCGTACATCCTTTCACAACAACATGGAACCCACATGTACATGTGGGTGCAAGAGGCCAGGCAGTACACTGTGGGTGTGTGACAATATCATAGCTCCTAACCTTGGGTTAATTAAGACACAAAAGCATTTGATTTGGGCTGTAAAAGACTTTAAAATCATGTATCAATATGTGAGAGAGAGAGAGAGAGAGAGACCTGTTGTGCCTAGGGTAGCCATTAGCAGCCCAAGCACCAGCATTATTGTGGAAATCATGGAAGGGCTTTTACCAGCATAACCAGATTTAGCCATTGAGAAAACTATATATGGAAGGAATAGGAAACAAAAAGCTAAGATAGCCAACTATGCCTTATACCATTGTTTAGCTGCCCTTTATAGAGTGAGAGATATAGATGTACTATATATATATATATATATATATATATTTTTGAGTGACTATATCCACATTCTACATTTTTGCTGGTCAAGCACTCTACGTGAACCAAGTTGTAGACGAACCAACTTGCATCATTCAAGGCACATCTAACTGCTCAATATTTGTGGAAATTTCTCCCCATGCCTTTGAATCGTCTTCAATTTTTCAATGTCCCACCTTGTTTGGTTTTATTTGAAACAACCAATCTTATTGGTTGCCTTCCTACAGAAATTTACATGTTTATGTGAAGGATGCATAGGGCTTTCCAATTTGATGATATTTGAAATTGATTCATTAAATTTTATGGTTCAGATTAAATATTATAAATCTAAAGGTATATCTATTATGGTGTGAAAATTGTACATTGTTAAATTCAAGAAATAAAATCTTAACGGTAAAATATACTTTCTCTATTTACATGAAAGTATATCAAATAAATAGAGGTGATCTTGTTCTTACGTTTTACATCAATGCAACATTTAATGGACGGATTGTGTCTTTCATTTCTACAATTAATCATTTTCCAATTTTATTTGTATCACATGCAAAGTCTGGATCACTTGTAGTGCTATTAGATGTAAAAGAACATTGTTTCTACATAAACTTATTGTTATCAAGGGAGTACTTCTCTCATAGAAGTGAATAATTGACCATTTGTCAATTGGCACACCTCCGACATTCCTAATAGCAACATTTAGGATCTAGGTTCCCACCCCTTCCCCAACTTAATTTAACAAAAGAATAGTAATGCCTTGTTAGTAAGTGGGAAAGCAAAGAGAGAGGAAGAACGAATAAGAACCTTGTCAAGATAATTGTTTAAATGAGTAGAAAATAAGTGGGAAAGCAAAGAGAGTGGATACTAATTTCCCCCAGGTCCACTATAGGCCAACTAAAGACATATGGGCCAAAAACCAAATAGTAATTAGATTTAATTAATATGCATTATGAAATAATTTCATTGACCTTCCTTGAGGTTGTTATTATTATTATTATTATTGTAAGGTCACAATTTGGTTCCTAAGTCCAAAAGGTAAAAGGATTTAGGCCTAAAGAGTCCAATACAATGAATTTATAGAGAGTGAGTTAGAAAACTAGGTTTTAATGAGTTAGGTAACAATTATAAAGGATCCAGATGACAAGAAAGTAAAGATAGATTGGTTTTATCTAAAGAAAATCGTCCTTGGCACAATTTGAGGAGATCAATTCTTGTATATATCTCTCGAATTTGATTACAGGCACAGTTCTTGTTGCTATAGTGTTTTTCTCTCAATTCTTCGATCCCTTTCTCTTTGGGTCTTCTTTTTATTCTATACTATTTTCCTTTCTTTCATCTCCACCTTCCAAGTGTAGATTAGATCGTTGGTGTTGATCTTTGTCCCATCAACACCTTCCTGAAGTCTTTGGGAGTAGCTGTAAAGCTAAAAATTACTGTTCAGATATTACTTCCTCATTAATGCGGCTAGAGAGTTAGTTACAAAGCATTCAATGAGGTGGCAGCAGTTTTCTCTTAGATATTTTATGGCTTCTCTCTGTCCTGTGCTTTCATGATGTGTATCCTTATCAATAGAATCTCCTGGAACGTCACCCCAGATGGTAGACCACATCTTCGGAACTCTGCTTGGCTAAGCCGAGGAGGCATTCCTCCTCGGACCACCTTTCTGGACTTTTATGACCAAACCTCACCTCTTCATTCCCTAACACGGGCTCCCATGACAGCATTAACCCGTCCTTAGACTATTAACTGTCCTTGGATTGGGCCCCCGACCCAACATATATATATATATATATACTACTGGGTCTATCACGCCTACAATTATTATTATTATTATACTCACATTTACTCTAATTTTGAATAAGACACTCACTTCCCTTAAATTACAAACTATTTACATTGACCTCCCTAGATAATTGATTTTTTTTTTTTTTTTTTAAATCTCAAATTTCCTATTAGAAGGGGTATGCAAGTGGAGGGTAAAATATAAAATATAAGATTTTTAAACTCTTTTTCAGTTATTGAGTGAAAGTTAGTACAAATGGTTGACATTTTTAGAGGAGATGAATATTTTATTCTAAACTAGAAGAGAGGTAAATGTTAGAACGGAAAACTTAAAAGGAAATCTTTGCAATTTTTCTTATATAATATTCGAATTTTGAGTATCCAAATTAAATCAATGATTGAGCATTTCATACATTACCATCAAACAGATATATATTCTCTATACTGTGTTATCTCAAGTTCTAACTCTCGTTTTTCTTCCCTTTAAAAAAAAAAAAAAAAAAACTCCCATTTTTCTTGCATCAACTAATATTAAAAAAAAGAAAGTGAGAAATATATACATATTATTTTCATATTATGGTAATATAGTCAAATTATTTTTCCTTTCATTTTTCTTCTCTATCAAACAAATAAATGTCATATTCATTCGACATTCTTTCACTTTTGCATTCTTCCTATCCAATATTTAAGATAAAATAACAATCTCTTTTTTCTTCTTCAGTTTTATATCCTTCCTACTTTTGTGCAGTCCCCCCATCAAATTATAGGAGAAAACTTGAAAGTAACAGAGCTATATATGATTAATCTTTGATTTTGGCAGGTTTAAACACAAGAAGAATCAGAGAAAAGCATTATTCCATATCCTACAGTTTGATACTTCAAGTTTCTGTCAGTTAGCTAGACGATGAAACGAGTCTTTCTACAAAAGATAATTAAACAATCTCTGTCCCACAAGGTCTTTTGGCTTTGATTCATAGCGTACATGTCATGTAATTACTGATGGGGATTTTAGGTTGTAATATTTGCTTTCACAAAGATAAAGCTAAAATGTGTCACTAATGTAACAATCTCTGTCCCACAAGGTCTTGGCTTGGATTCGAAGCGTACATGTCATATAACTACTGAAGGGGATTTTAGGTTGTAATATTTGCTTTCACAAAGATAAAGCTAAAATATGTCACTAATGTCATAATATAATAATATATTAAAAGTGAAAGATTCATTGGATAATAATAGTCATGTTAGAGATATTACACGAAACTGACGCGTTACCAATTATAAAAAATAATAATTCAAATATTCTTTCATTAAGTTGCTAAAATCCACCAATCACATTAATGTGAAATTTATTGTAATAAAAATATGGACTAGCTTAGCATTTTCAGCAAGATATACTATATGATTAAGTAATCCTAGAAATTTTCATTTGTTCAGCTAATTGTTGCCACTTGCCACAACCATGAAATTCTGACCTGAATTTTTGTTTACATATTATACGCCTATTTAAAGGCTTAAGAAAACTTATTTTTCAAGTAATATGATTATATTTTGACTAGCAGACCCTTGAAAACACCTAGAATCAAGAAAATAAAATCTTCAGTACTAAGAGATAATTATATAAAAATTAAAAAACTAACAAATGATAAACATTAAACCCCATATGTTGTCCTATATCACTTGGTAAAAAGTCCTAGTTCTACACATGATTTTACTGGACTCCCCTCTCCCTTCTTTCTCATCCCATTATTTTGAGAGAGAGAGAGAGAGAGCCAAAACCAAACAAAACAAATGTAGAAAGGTCCCCTCCACCCAACCCCCCCCCCCCCCCCAATACACACACACATAGAGCTAAACACAACTAATGGGGTAGTTCTTAATTTAAATGCTTAGAGGGCTAGTTGTGGCTCATTTAAGAGAAGTAATTCGATGGCTTCCTTTTATTAGGTGCCCACTCTAAAGACAACTATAGAGTGGCGCTTAATTAAATGCTATTATAACATTCCAGGCTACTTTTGGTGAGCATGCAACGTGAATGTGCTTCAATTCCAAAAATGGCATGACAACCAAGACAGATTTGTGGAGATTGGACTAAGGTTGGTTCAATCAAACTTAGCTCAAAGGAAAATCTATTGCCTAGAGAGGGCAACTTTAATTGATTTAGGAGCCATTTAACATTGGTAGTTTCTACTTTCTATTCCTATAGTTCCAGGGATAGTACTATTTGGTGTCTTAGTAAGTGTACTGTTCCATACATCTGCTCACAACAACATGGAACCTGCATGTACATGTGGGTGCAAGAGGCCAGGCAGTACACTGTAGTGTGTGACAATACCACAGCTCCTCAAGCTTGGGTTAATTAAGACTTTTAAATCATGTATCAATGAGAGAGAGAGAGAGAGAGAGAGAGAGAGAGAGAGAGAGAGAGAGAGAGAGAGAGAGAGAGAGAGAGAGAGAGAGAGACTTGTTGTGCCTAGGGTAGCCATTAGCAGCCCAAGCACCAACATTATTGTGGAAATCATGGAAGGACTTTTACCATCATGACCGGATTTAGCCATTGAGAAAACTATATATGGAAGGAATAGGAAACAAAAAGCTAAGATAGTCAACTATGCCTTATACCATGTTCAGCTGCCCTTTTATAGAGTGAGAGACAGATGGATGCTTGTACTATATATTTTTTTGAGTGATATCCACATTCTACATTTTTGTTGGTTAAGCACTCTACGTGAACCAAGTTGTACACAAACCAACTTGCATCATTCAAGGCACATCTAACTGCTCATTAATTTGTGGAAATATCTCCCCATGCCTTTGAATTGTCTTCAATTTTTAAATGTCCCACAGTGTTTGGTTTTATTTGAGACAACTAGTCTTATTGGTTTTGCCTTCCTACGGAAATTTACATGTTTATGTGAAGGACGCATTGGGCTTTCCAATTGGATGGTATTTGAAATTGATTCATTTAATTTATGGTTCAAATTAAATATTATAAATCTAAAAGTATATCTAGTCTTATCGTATGAAAATTGTACACCGTTAAATAGAGATGATCTTGTTCCTATGTTTTTACATCCATGCAACATTTAATGGATGGACTGTGTCTTTCATTTCTACAATCAACCATTTTCCAATTTTATTTGTATCATGTGCAAAGTTTGGATCACTTGTAGGGCTATTAGATGTAAAAGAACGTTGCTTCTACAAGGACTCCTTGTTATCATGGGAGTACTCCCTTGGAAGTGAATAATTTTTCTTATCAAAGACCATTCGGCAATTGGCACACCTCTGACATTCTCAATAGCAACATTTAGGATCTAGGGTTTCCGCCCCTCAATTTAACAAAAGGATATATAGTAACACATTTTTAGCAAATTTTATATATTTTGTATTACGCTTTATTTGGTAGGAAAGAAAAGAGAGGGAGAGAATGAATAAGAACTGCATCAAGATTAAAAGTTTTTCTATTGTTTAAATGAGTAGAAAATAAGTGGGAAGGCAAAGAGAGTGGATGCTAATTTCCACCTGGTCCACTATAGTCATATGGGCCGAAACCCAAATGGTAATTAGATTTAATATTTAAGGGAAAATCACACTTTACCATCCTAAACTATACCTCATATTACACTTTGCACCCTAAACTTTTTGGATGCACATTTTGCACCCTAAACTATGACATCTGTTACACTTTGCACCTCGGAATTAAATTTTCTGTTATATTGGATGGAAAGCTCAACCTCATGAGTTTGCATGTGACTCTTGCTTAAGTGAAACATGGTCCAAAGACCTTAATGCCCTTCTTCCAACCCAACATCAAGCCACTTTCTCTCTCTAAACTCTTCCACTGTTTTTGGCCACACACAGTCACAGCCACCAATTTACGGGCATGAGATCCGCAATCAGAACTGTCAGTTTTTAGACCCCTTAAACAATTGATTAAACCTAGGTAATTAGCCAAGTTGTTACTTAGTTCAATTAAACAAGTCTAGGTTATCACAATATAAAAGATCAATTCATGCAAAGCAACGGAAAATAAATAACACAATGATATGATCACCTAGGAAAACCAAACCGGTAAAAAACCTGGGGAGGATTTAACCTAGCTATCCTCAAGGTAAAAAGCAAATCCACTAGAAAGAATTGAAGTTCATACAATAAGACTTACAAGCCCCCACGCTTGACTTCTTATTGTTACAAACCAGTAGAACTTACTGACACGACCATGTGCAAGCTCCGAATCCACGAACTCCTTCTTTCTTTGGCCTTTGCAAAACACAAACACCCCCGTTTGTGACTTTGAGATCCCACTCAAAGGTTTAGCAACACAAACTCTCCTGTTTGTGACTCCAAGACCACCCTTGAAGGTTTAGATCATCAACACCTTTGATAACAAGAGAAGGTAGCAACTTCTACAATACCGGATCTTGAGATTCTTCAAGAAATAGCACCGGTAGAAGACATAAGAGAGCTTTTTAGGAATAAAACCCTAAATACAAAAGAGGCACTCTCTTTTCTCTCTGAAAAGCCACATAAAAACGTGCTTAGGGTTTCCTTTATATAATGGGAGAAGTAGATTAGAAACCCTAATCCTAAATGGGCTTGAACTGCTGTTTGGGCTTAATTAAAATTCTGCAGATACGACTTTCGATCGATCGAGCCTGTCTTTCGATCGATCGATCGAACCAAACAGATTATGAAATCTTCTTTCTGCAGCTTGTATGTTCTTGAATCTTGACTTGAATCACATTGAGCATTGTCTAATAAAAATTATAGACTCTAAGATCTATATCTAGACAAGTTTATCTTCACGATTTGCCAATTGTTCTAAACATTTAGAACCTAATAAGAACCCACACATTGTTGGCTGTCTCACAACCAAAAACCAGATCAAAAACAAAAATTCATAGGGATACAAAATCATAAACACAAATTCCGACCAACCCACACAAGATCCACAAACACAAATCTCATTCAATCTATAACCAAGATCTGCTGTGAAAGTGAGAGAGAAAGAGAGAGAGAGGAGCTAAATCATACACAACCAAAATCTAAACCAAATCTGAATCGGGACCCAAGAAAAACCCAAATTGGAGAGAGAGAGAGAGAGAGAGAGAGAGAGAGAGAGAGAGAGAGAGAGAGAGAGAGAGAGAGAGAGAGAATCATACACAACCAAAACCCAACCCAGATTTGAATCGAGACCTAAACAAACCTAAATCAAATATGAATTGCAACCAAAACAAAACCTAAATCGGAGCGAGCCACCATCACCCACTACCATCTGCGACCCAGCCACCGTACCACCCTCAAAGTCCACTGATCTGTGCATGCAAGAGACACAAAACACCAAGTCACGTGTGAGAGAGAGGGACTGCCTGAGACCGTGATCTATGTAAAAGACATGAGGAGGTTCTTTTGAGTTTTGACTTGGAAGAGGGTATTTAGGTATTTTGACTTGCTGTTACTTAAATAATAGTCATGTGCTAGTCACGTGATTGAGCTTTCCATCCAATATAATAGAAAATTTAAGTACGGGGTGCAAAGTGTAACAAATGTCATAGTTTAGGACGCAAAATATGTATCCGAAAAGTTTAGGATGCAAAGTGTAATCTAGGGTATAATTTAGGGTGGTAAAGTGTAATTTCCCCTAGATTTAATTAATATGTATTATGGAAAATTTTCACTGACCTTCCCTAAGGGTTTTGTTATTTTTATTTTTATCTTTTATATATTACACTCACCTCTCCTCTAATTTTTAATTAGACACTTGCCTCCCATAAATTACAAACTAGTCAATTTGAAATTTGGATTCCTTGTAATCACTTATAAACCCATAATTCATCTAATAAACATCTAATGTGGGATTCGACACACATGCACAATACAAACTCAAATAAACAAATCCAATCAAATTCATTTTTTTTTTTAAAAACGTTCTTATGACAAATCATGTGAAAACATTTTCTACCATGGAAGAGAAGCACCTTGATTTCTTTGTGGCTATTTTAAAGTTTTCCATTATGGATTTGAGTTGATAGACTATGCAGGATGCCATAGAATTTTCCAAACAGATTAAGAAACAAAGGCCTTGGTCTTAATATATAAAACTATGAATTTGATAGAATCCCCTTTTTTTTTTTTTTTTTTTTTTTGACGTTAAGGCGATAGAACTTTAATTCACATATAATTTTGAACATATAAAATAAATGCGGTATTGTACCAAATTAATATGCAAACATACAAAAGAGATTATCATATTTTGATAAGAACAAAATTTTATTAAGACTATTTTCACATCTGGGATGTATACATAAACTTGATTCCCTAGGGACTACAAGTAATTAAGTCTTATTTATAGCTATAATACACATAAAAGCTATCCTTATTCCGAAGTGAACTAGCTAGTGCTATTCTTAACTAAACTTAATTTGGAATTTAGGCTGTTTGTTAGGATAAAAGAGCCCAAGTTTTTCTCATAATCAGGAGTCTTCAGATTCTCATTAAACATGGAAAACATGTAAGTTTCTATAGGCCCATTGGGTCTCTTTGGAGTCCCTCCCTTGACATGCCTAATCAAATTCGAATTGTAAGTGCTTGCATATTCAAAACTTGTTGCTGGTCCCCCTTCAGAAGGCCAACCAGTCTCAGACACAATGATTTTCAAAGACCCCCCCATTTAGCCTTCTCTAATGCTGAGTAAAAGGCATAAAAAATGTTTCAGTATCCATGTTTGCCACCTTGCACTTCAACTAAGGGAGTAGTAAAGAGAGCATACTCAAGACGAATGTTTTGAATATTGCCAATGTAGCTAAAGTATGGATACATGTTAATGAGTAATAGGTACTTATGCTTCACTAAGAAGCCTATGATGGGATCAAGAAGTGATCGGTACTTAGACATGAAGGAGCCTATTGATGGAAGGTAGGACTCTGCAAGGGCAGCTTGATAAATGGGAGTGGAGACTTTAATATTCTTATATCTAAGTTCAGTATTATAAATTGCAGTTTGAATGTTTTCCATGGTCGAGAAATGAAATTGTGCATATGGACTGTTAGGCTCTATTTTGTTGCCAATTGCAATGTATCTGAAATTGACATCTCCATAGTTTTGCACATTGTTTTGGATCCATACGTTTGCATAGTCTTGGCTTGAAGCAGTGCTTTGAAGCTCTTCATTAGGGACACCAAGCATGAGCTCAATATTGGTGCCTCCAAGGGCTTGAAAAGCACCGTAGTTTTGGTCATAGAGTTGATCCTTCCGATGTTATATTGTTTGTACATATTTATAACTTCTCTTGGGGACTGTAAGTTGTTGCCAAGCATTACGTAGCAAACACCTATCTCGGCAGTTGATTAAAATAGAACATGTCAAATTTTGTGTCTTGATCATATTTCCATCATATGCTCAAAAAGTACATAATAAATCTATAGTCAATAACTACCTGATTCATATAGTGTTGAAATTTAAGTTTATTTATTATAACATATCAAATTATTAATTCAAAATCAAATCTTTTGTTGGATTGTCGGCGACGATAGCAAGCCTCAATACTATAACAAAGACGTTTGCAAAAATTGCAAAATAGTTTGTTGGATTGTTGGTGACGATTATTGTAACAAGAAGAAGATATGTCCTTATTCTTCATTTAGAAGCAATATATGCAAAAATGGACTGTAAAAATGAAATCGACACAAAAAACTGGATAAGGAGCACTTTGACTGCAAAAAGTCAACTATGGCATTAAAGTCAACGGTCAACCATGCAAAAAGTCAACCATGCAAAGTCAACTAGAGCATGTCAATAGAAGTCAACGAAGATGACGTCAACAAGATGACATAAGCAGCTGACGTAAGTAGGTGACTGGATGTTGACGTAAGCTAGGGCTGACATGGCATTGATAACATCACGGGTGATGTTAGCTTGGAGTAGAAGAAGGCGCGTGAGGCGCGCGCTTTCATGCAGATTGCTTGGGCAACGTGTGAGGGTGTGTGAAGGCTCCGATGGCTGCAAGACTTCCACAATTGAGTAGATTGGGGCAAGATGATCACAATGGTATCTGTAAAAGCATAATCGGGCAAGATTCACGGCAGTGACAATAATGGCAGTGGTCCTTGTGGTGTGAGACTCCTCAACGATGGCGATTATAGGTCCAGAACTAGAGACGATGACTGAGAGACGTCGGAGATTCAACGGCAAATGGCTGCGGCGACGGCTGTGATGGCAAAAGCAACTATAAGTTTGGAGTAACACCAATGAGAGACAAGACTAATAAGAAAAAGTCAGAGTAATGACTCTAATACCATATTAGAAATACTAAATGAATTGTATTGCATTTCACAAGTAATAAAATATACATGATTTCCTTTATATAGGAGGTAAATTGTGCAGTACAGTACAAGTATGTGTGCTATATAAGTAAAATAAGGTGGGCCTATGACCTATAGCCTTTTACAAGTCTCTTTTTTTTTTTTTGATTGGAAGCCTTTTACAAGTTAACACGCATATATACACTTATGGTTAAATTTTCATGTATAGTTAGACTTTAACCTTATGTTTGGATTGTGGGAGATGAGGGGAGAGTAGAAGAGAGGAAAATGGAAGATGACTAGAATACAATAAATTTTAGTATATTCGCCACTTTCCTCTCTCCCTTCATCTTTCTCCGTTTCAAACATAGTGTAAAAGTATCATACTACCCTATAGCTTTTTATGAGACATTTTTACCAAATTTATAATGCAGACTCAATTATACCAAATTTATAATTTGAGAGACATTTAATATATATTACCCTCGTATCTGTCATTATCATGCTAAACAAATATCAAGATGATTAAAAATTATTTTCTCTATAAGTTTATAAAATATTCAAAATCATTGTTTTATTATGCTTTATAAACAAACTAAAAACATGACTAGAATTGGATATTAGATTTTTTTTTTTTACTAAGGTAACATCTAGCATATAATACCCAAGACTAGAGAGTCCATGTTACCAGTTTTTTGGTTTTCTAAGATTACCTCTCATGTCATACATGTTAAATGTTCCAATAATGCTGCATACACAAATAATTTCACAATTTTTTTTTTTACAACTTTTGAGGTGATAGGTTATGAATAGTATAATTTCATATAGAAATATAATTGGCATTACTTTATTGTATATTAATCATTACCTGTAACTTAAGCTATTGTGAAATTTTTTGTGATCTCCACTTATTGAAATTGTTCAAGCAATACATAGAATATGCATGGTTTATGAGAATTTATAAAGTGATCTTATAGAGGTTTTACTTTGTAAAAAGGTCTAGGGACAACTTTTGCCACAACTCTTGAGTGGTTGACTGTAGTGGTGGAGAAAAGGTGGTTGATTTATTACCACTCATAGTCGACCACACAACAAGTTGTGGCAAATGGTGTGCTTCCAGAAGAATTATTTTCTTTGACTAGTTTTGATTTGGGAGCCTAATGTATAACGTGCAAAAGGAGTGAGAGAGAGGGAGAGAGAAAGAGGGACCTATTATGTCTAGACTAGCCATCCGCATCACAAACATTAGCATTAAGGACATCGCTGAAGGGATGTTCCCAGTTGAATAAAACTTATCCATTGACAAAAACATAGAAGAGAAACGTAGACTAAGAGCTTGGATTGAAAGCAATTATGCTTCCAACACTATTTATATAGAGAGAGATGCTTGTGCCTGAGATTGAGATTTCTGAATGACTATAGCTAGTCAAGCACTTCATGGAAATGGATTGTTTAATAGTTATATGCCACCACAATTTAACCCGTCAAGCACTCCTTGGAAATTAAGTAACACAAAATTATCTATGGCAACCAAGTGCATCACTTAAAACTTATCTAACTGTTTGTTATTTTGGACTTCGTCTTTCCCCAAGAAAATGTTAGGCTTCTCTACCTTGCGATTTGAGAATGTTTACATATTGAAATGACATATCTCATCATAACTGGTTGCCTTTCTACGAGGTCATTATGGGTAACAGAAGCTCTAATATTAGTTCTTGTGTGATAGGATTTTAAATTTAAAACATTTACTCTCTGGTGATTGTTCATTCTCATCAAGTCAAGAAGCCAACAAATTTCTTTTTAGCATAGGTAGAATTCTAGATCCCTTATACAATAATAAAAAGTTTTACTAATTGAGTTAATTGTTGGAATTCACGTACCACTAACATTTTGATTTTGAGATTTTCAATTTGCATATGCTATGATAATAACTAACATAAGCAAATCGTTCATCTTATGTTATGAAAAATAATTATAACTTTAGCCTCAACCAAGAAAAAAAAAAACACTAGGCAATCCAACAAGCTCTGAAATAATATTTTGTAGATATTCAATACATCAATGAAACAAAATTATTCTTAATAATATTACATCAGAGATATTGCACTCTTTTATTTATTGTCTATGAGGTGATTACTTCTTATTTATTGTGAGTTAGCAAAAACTCTTATTATAATAATAATTGTTATGCACCATAATAAGTTGCTCTTATTTCTCGATGCACTTAATAAAGCCCTTTTCTTAACTGAAATTAACTGGGAACTTAGGCTGTTTGTTTGGAGAAAAGAGCCCCCAGTGTTTCTCATATTCTGGAGTCTTGTTGTTCTCATCAAACATGGCAAACAAATAAGTTTCAATAGGCCTTCCGGGCTTCTTTGGTGTCCCTCCCTTCACATGTTGAACCAAATTGGTAATGTAAGTTCTTTCATTATCAAGTGTTGTTGCTGTCCCACCAGCTGAAGGCCAACCACTCTCTGATATAACAATCACCAACGATCCCCCACCTGCTTTCTCTAAAGCCGAGTAAACAGTGTCAAGAATGGCATCGAAAAGGTTGCGATAACTTAGTGGGGGATCATTCACAACAGGTGAAGGAGCTGTGAAAAGAGCATAGTCAAGACGAATGTCTTTGGTGTTACCAGTGTAACTAAAATATGGGTACAAGTTAACTAGTAATGGGGACCCATTTTTCACTAAGAAGCGAATGACTGGATCAAGAATTGGCCTATAATCGGCTTTGAATGAGCCTTTAGATGGAGGGAAAGAATCTGATGAAAGGACTCCATTGTCAATGGCAGTGGAAACTTTGATTTGGTTTAGTCCAGCCCCAGAAATTGCATTTTGAATGTTTTGCATGGCGGGGACAAGGAACTGTGCAAATGAATCCGAAGGCTTTACTTCGTTTCCAACTGCAATGTATTTGAATCTAACATTTCCAAAGTTTTTCACATTGTTTTGGACCCAAGCATTTGCATTGTTTTGGCTTGAAGCAATCTCTTGAAGCTTGTCATTTGGAAGGCCTAGCATGAGCTCAATATTGGAGCCTCCAAGGGCTCGGAGAGCATTTGGGTTTGGATCATAGAGCCTCATTCTTTGGATCTTGTTTTGTCTATAGAGAGCTACAACTTCTGTTGGTGGTGGTAGGTTGTTACCAAGCATTCCATAACAAACACCAACTTGGGCACCTGCATTAGATTAGATAATAAGTCAATGGTTTCACATGCATAAATATGCTTATGCAATTTATCTCAATCAAGGACTCAGTGCAGGAATGTTATAAATATATTGAAAGTGGAAGATTCATTGGGTTTGTAAGTTGACATAATATAATAATATATTAAAAGTGAAAGATTCATTGGATAATAATAGTGAGGTTAGAGATATTACATATAAGACTTACAAACTAACATGTTACCAATTATTAAAAAAAAAAAAAACAAATATTCTTTCATTAAGATGCTAAAATCTACCAATCACATTAATATGTAAAGTTATTGTAATAAAATATGGACTAGCTTAGCATTTTCTGCAAGATATACTATAGGACTAAGTAATCATGGAAATTTTCATTTGTTCAGCTAATTGTTGCCACTTGCCACAACCATGAATTGGCTATTTTGTCTTCTAACTTCCCAGTTGAATCTTCAAGGAATAACTAGAATTCAACGGAAAGAAAGGAGAAAAATATTTTTGAAAAATTCTTATTCATGAAATTCTGACTTGAATTTTTGTTTATATATTATACGCCTATTTAAAGGCTTAAGAAAACTTATTTTTCAAGTAATATGATTATATTTTGACTAGCAGACCCTTAAAAACACCTAGAATTAAGAAAATAAAATCCTCAGTTCTAAGATAGCGATAATTATGTAAAAATAAAAAAACTAACAAATGATAAACATTAAACCCCATATGTTGTCCTATATCACTTAGTAAAAAGTCCTAGTTCTACACATGATTTTATTGGACTCCTCTCTCCCTTCTTTCTCAACCCATTATTTTGAGAGAGAGAGAGAGAGAGAGAGCCAAAACCAAACAAAACAAATGAAGAAAGGTCCCCCACACACGCACACACACACAGAGCTAAATACAGCTAATGGGGTAGTTCTTAATTTAAATATGCTTAGAAGGCTAGTTGTGCTTGTGGCTCATTTAAGAGAAGTAATTTGGTGACTTACTTTTATTAGGTGCCCACTCTAAAGACAACTATTGAGTGGCGCTTAATTAAATGCTATTATTTCATTCCAGGCTACTTTTGGTGAGCATGCAACGTGAACGTGCTTCAATTCTAAAAATGGCATGACGACTAAGACCGATTTGTGGAGATTGGACTAAAGTTGGTTCAATCAAGCTTAGCTCAAAGGAAAATCTATTGCCTAGAGGGCAACATTCATTGATTTAGGAGCCCTTCAACATTGGTGGTTTCTACTTTCTACTCCTATAGTTTGAGGGATAGTACTATATGGTGTCTTAATAATTGTACATCCTCTCACAACATGGAACCCACACATACATGTGGGTGCAAGAGGCCAGGCAGTACACTGTGGGAGTGTGACAATATCACAGCTCCTCAACCTTGGGTTAATTAAGACACAAAAGCATTTGATTTGGGCTGTAAAAGACTTTAATTAAATCATGTATCAATATGAGAGGGAGAGAGAGAGAGAGAGAAAGAAACCTGTTGTGCCTAGGGTAGCCATTAGCAGCCCAAGCACCAGCATTATTGTGGAAATCATGGAAGGGCTTTTATCAGTATGACCTGATTTAGCCATTGAGAAAACTATATATGGGAGGAATAGGAAACAAAAAGCTAAGATAGCCAACTATGCCTTATACCATTGTTTAGCTGCCCTTTTATAGAGTGAGAGATATAGATGGATGCTTGTACTATATATTTTTTTTGAGTGACTATATCCACATTCTACATTTTTGTTGGTCAAGCACTCTACGTGACCCAAGTTGTACACAAATCAATTTGCATCATTCAAGGCATATCTAACTGCTCATTAATTTGTGGAAATTTCTCCCCATGCCTTTGAAGTTTCTTCAATTTTTCAATGTCCCACTATGTTTGGTTTTATTTGAAACCAGTCTTATTGGTTGCCTTCCTACAGAAATTTACATGTTTATGTGAAGGATGCATGGTGCTTTCCATTTTGATGATATTTGAAATTGATTTATTTAATTTTATAGTTCAGATTAAATATTATAAATCTAAAGGTATATCTATTATGGTGTGAAAATTGTACATTGTTAAATTCAAGAATTAAAATCTTAACCATAAAATATATTCTCTCTTTTTACATGAAAGTATATCAAATAAATAGAGATGATCTTGTTCCTATGTTTTACATCAATGCAACATTTAATGGATGGATTGTGTCTTTCATTTCTACATTCAATCATTTTCCAATTTTATTTGTATCACATGCAAAGTCTGGATCATTTGTAATGCTATTAGATGTAAAAGAACGTTGTTTCTATAGAAACTCATTGTTATCAAGGGAGTACTTCTCCTATAGAAGTGAATAATTGACCATTTGTCAATTGGCACACCTCCGACATTCCTAATAGAAACATTTAGGATCTAGGTTCCCACCCCTTCCCCAGCTTAATTTAACAAAAGAATAGTAATGCATTGTTAGTAAGTGGGAAAGCAAAGACAGGGGAAGAACAAATAAGAACCGCGTCAAGATAATTGTTTAAATGAGTATAAAATAAGTGGGAAAGCAAAGAGAGTGGATACTAATTTCCACTAGGTCCACTGTAGGCCAACTATAGTCATATGGGCCGAAAACCAAATAGTAATTTTTTTTTTTGGGAGAAAAAGGTAAGGAAAATTTATTATGGTAAATCATTATGCATTATGAAAAAATTTCATTGACCTTCCTTGATGTTGTTATTATTATTATTATTATTATTATTATTATTATTATTATACTCACATTTACTCTAATTTTGAATAAGACACTCACCTCTCCTAAATTACAAATTATTTACACTGACCTCTCTAGATAATTGAAATATATTTTTTAAAAATTTTGAAATAATTTTTTAAAAAATCTCAAATTTCCTATTAGAAGGGGTATGCAAGTGGAGGGTAAAATATGAAATATAAGATTTTTAAACTCTTTTTCAGTTATTGAGTGAAAGTTAGTATAAATAGTTGACATTTTTAGAGGAGATGAATATTTATTCTAAACTAGAAGAGAGGTAAATGTTACAACGGAAAACTTGAAAGGAAATCTTTGCAATTTTTCTTATATAATATTCGAATTTTGAGTATCCAAATTAAATCAATGACTGAGCATTTCATACATTACCATCGAATAGATATATATTCTCTACACTGTGTTATCTCATGTTCTAACTCTCGTTTTTCTTTCCTTAAAAAAAAAAAAAAAAATCTCCCATTTTTCTTGCATCAACTAATATTAAAAAAAAGAAAGTGAGAAATATGTACATATTATTTTCATATTATGGTAATATAGTCAAATTATTTTTCCTTTCATTTTTCTTCTCTACCAAACAAATAAATGTCATACTCATTCGACATTCTTTCACTTTTGCATTCTTCCTATCCAATATTTAAGATAAAATAACAATCTCTTTTTTCTTCTTCAGTTTTATATCCTTCCTACTTTTGTGCAGTCCCCCTCCATCAAATTGTAGGAGAAAACTTGAAAGTAACAGAGCTATATACGATTAATCTTTGATTTTGGCAAGTTTAAACACAAGAAGAATCAGAGAAGAGCATTATTCCATATCCTAAAATTTGGTACTTCAAGTTTCTGTGGGTCAGCTAGACGATGAAATGAGTCTTTCTACAAAAGATAATTAAACAATCTCTGTCCCAAAAGGTCTTGGCCAGCTTGGATTCATAGCGTACATGTCATGTAATTACTGATGGGGATTTTAGGTTGTAATATTTGCTTTCACAAAGATAAAGCTAAAATGTGTCACTAATGTAACAATCTCTGTCCCACAAGGTCTTGGCTTGGATCACTAATGTAACAATCTCTGTCCCACAAGGTCTTGGCTTGGATTCATAGCGTACATGTCATGTAATTACTGATGGGGATTTTAGGTTGTACTATTTGCTTTCACAAAGATAAAGCTAAAATGTCACTAATGTGAAATGTTCATAGCGTACATGTCATGTAATTACTGATGGGGATTTTAGGTTGTAATATTTGCTTTCACAAAGATAAAGCTAAAATATGTCACTAATGTGAAATGTGTGGTGGTAAAAAGTTTCGGAATGAAAGACCAACCAAGATTGATAGCAAACTCCCTGCTTTTTATATTTAAATATTAATTAAATAATATTAATTTAATTTTTGATATTATTATTAATAATTAAACTATTTTCTGCTTCTTTTAAAATATAAATTTAATAATTTAGTTTTTGATGTGATAAATGAAAAAGATCTTTTTCATTTTACTGTAATCACATCCAGCCAGCATATCCAATTTTGCTATAAAAGATTAGTACACAAGTAACGTGTACTAAATAGAAATTTTTTTTTTATATATATATATAGAGAGAGAGAGAGAGAGAGAGAGAGAGAGAGAGAGAGAGAGGCTTCTATATACGTAACGTGCGTAAAAAAGAGAAAACCTAAATCTAAATATAAAAAAAATTGATAAATTAGGATAAGCATTGAGTAGAGAACATTAAGTCAATGAGTTTTAGAGGACCTCATACTCAGCAATAAATAATAATAAAAATATAGAGATAAAGTTACTCTTCCATTCACCACCAAGAACAACAAAAGGTCCTTATCTTATCTTATCTCTAAGGCAAAATGCCAAATCCTAGCTTCCAGAAATGAACAAAGGTGTGATTTAAAGAGCATTTGGAAGCTAGTAATCCTTGATGTACTGTAATGTGGAAAATCGAGATTTCAATAGTTGTTTGTGTCCAAACAACATGACCTCTTTCCTTAGAGGCGTGCGATATATAGCTGATTTTATCAAGATTAGTAGACCATGACTTAGAACTTCTGGATTCTTGCCCAATTTTTTGCATAATGCCACATGGTCGCTTCCCCATGTAGAAATAGCAACTCTTTTTTGGTTTTCTGTTTCCTTTTTTTGTTTTTGTTTTTTTTTAACATCCCAATATCTCATGGGGAGTAGAATAAATGGAGCCGATTTAATTAGTTTGTTGAGCATCTATAATCAATCCTAGAATTTGAGACTAAAGCTTGGTTGTTATTATTCTTAATATTTTCTTTTTCTTTTTTACGGGGTAATTGTCCTTTCTTTTTCTTTTTTGCCCTATGATTTTTAAGTCTTGCTCTCTAACAAAATTAAGGAGAATGAGAAACTCATGATTTCTTTCTGAACTTTGACTACTATACAATTCAAAGCCATTGTAAGGAGAAACAATAAAATCAATTTTAAGCTTACATCTCACATCTCTGTAATCTGTATCTTGCGGCTCTTGCCCAAAAGAAGAAATATTTGATTTTTCTGTAGTAGTTATGTTCCGAATAAAACTGCTTCAGCTAAGGGTAAAATTATTGATTGGAGGCATGTTACAATTAAAATAATGCAAACCCAAGTGCATATTTCAGTGAGTTCGAAGCCAATCCACAGGGCACTGACACTAATGTAAAAACCTTTATTATTAAGTAGTAAATAAAAATAGTTGTTTGTTTGTTTTTCCAACCAAAGATGGAGCAAGATAATATTGAAACTACAATTGAAAATAGAAAAATAAATCTATGAGAAATTAATTGTGAGAAAACATTAGGGATTCAAGGATCCACCTAATATTTTATCATATGAACCTAGATGGTTTTTAACTTAATTAGGGTGGAGAGCCAACTCGCCTAATTGGATGATAAAACAATAAAGTACTCAAACAATGTTTAAAGTAGATTGAATGAGTGATTGTGCAAATAAAGAGAGTTTCAACTTATGAAGTCTGCTAAGACACCAATTGGTTTTTTGTATAGACGGGGATTGAATCCCAAATCTCTTATTCAACCATCAGAGAATTTACCAATTAAGCTAATTGGAACCCACTAGTACTATATATATATATATATATATATTACATTATATTTAAACTGATATATTGGATTAATGTATTTAAGTTGATATTTGGGCTTATAAAATATATGGATTTTGAATTATATGTTAATAAACATAAAAATAAATAGATACATATATACATAAATAATACAGACATATATGTGTATAGCAGTAACTCCAAAAGCAGTACACATATATAAATCACTACTAAAATATTTTATTCTTCTAGCCAGACCAAAACGGCATCCGATATGAAATTGACTCTTTTTTTTTTTTTTTTTTTGATATTGATCTTTGGGTATAGGGTTTAGAAGAGAAGGGTCATGGGTGGTTGATTTGAAGGGCTAAGTTGATAGAAATTATTGGGTTCAGAGAAGGGCAACCTCCCAACCATACACAATCTGAACCATCTTTCTAAAACTATTAAGAGTGTGAAGAAGGAGAAGCAAAGCCCTTTGATTCAAAATTGACTCTCTTAATACCAATTGCAACAACTTAACAAATGTGGTTATTTGATATAATTGAAGATGGTTTAGAATATCTAAGTTCTTATGCCTTCACTTGTTTAGAAATATAAACTCCAAAAAATAAAATATTGTAAACTCACTATCAAAAAATTGAGTTAAAAACAATCATGGTAAAGAAAATAACTAAGCTTACGTTTAGCAAGTGGTAGTTACTTTACTTTTGAATCATTAAAATCTTTTCAATGATAATTTTTTTTTGGTTCATTTAATTTTGAATCTTAATATAAACCTAGAATTACAAAGAGTTTGAAATTTTATGGTAAAAAAGTTTCACATAAATGAAATTAAAAAAAGAAGAAAAGACATAACACACACATAGCACGTGCAATAGGGCTAATCACTTATTAGCTAGCTTATTTTCCCCAACTTAATTATGTTCAACTTTTAAAAATCTCATCTTTTTTCTTAGTAATAATTTGTCCAAATCTTACCAAAATGAGTCTCAGTATTTGAAATAATGTTTCCAAAACAAACTTACCCAAAGTTAATACTAATAATAAAAGAGGAGAATAACACGCTTATGTTAGGATTTACAATTTACCTAATGAGCAAAATTCATATGTTATAACCAAAAAAAAAAAATTCATATGTTATGTGTGAGTAAGAATGAGTTGAATGTCATTTCACATGATGCGAGCAATTAAATGAGGGGTATTGTTGTATGCAAGATATTTTCATAATGTCTTTATCAATTAACAATAGAAGATGAACTCTTTTTTTTTTCTTCCTCTTATTGTTAACTTTACTTGAAATAGTGGAGGAAACTAAAAATTAATAAGTATTGAAGTTGATATTTGGGAGAGATAATTGGTATGCAAGAGATTAAATCCCCATCTGCCCCATTGTTTGGGAATGGTCATGATATGGACACCCAAAACAATGTGCAAAATTGGTCTTCACACATTTTTACTTATGATCAGATCTCAAAACAATGTGAAAAATCTCACTAGTTTTTGTCATTAAATATCCTCCATGGATTTTGAGTGAAAATCTCATAAGATTTTGTTGAAAAATATCAGTGAAAATGTCATGAGTTTTTGTTGGAAAATACCCTCCAAATTCTTTTTTGGGTGAAAATATCATTATTTTGTTGAAAAATACACTGTAAGGGTTTTTATCGAAAATCTCATGAGTTTTTGTTGGAAAATATCTTCCAAAGGTTTTAGAAAAATTCTCAATTTTTTTTTTAATTTTTTTATTTCTGGATTGGGAAGTCACATTACTAATCTATGTAGATAGCATGCAAAATCACATAAATCCAAGGAAAATTGATATAAGCACAACCATTAAATTAAAATAGGAAACATGGGATAATATTGACAAGTTAAGCATGTGAATTCAAAAAAGAACATCATGTAAACTCAATCAACCAAGTATGTGAATTTATTAACAAAATAGACACTTCAATTATCTGAGTGGAAAAGAGATTTTGGTGAACATAAGAGTTTTTGTGCAATTTATGGAAGTTTGAGGGTTAAAATAAAATTTATGAAGTTTTGGAGCCTAAAGTGTAAATTTGAAATATTTGGGGGCCAAAGTTTGATTTTTGAAAAATTTGGTTGTTGTGCTGAAGGCATTATTTTCATATTGGGCTTTGTTTATTTATTTTTGTAGGTTTTTAGCTGGAAAAGGCTTACTAGGTTGATTGTTTTGAATTTTAATTGTGGACTTTTATTGGTGTGGTAAATTGATTAAGACAATAACAATTTCCAAAAAAATTATTGAAATCTTCTTTTGAAAACTTTTGTAGTCATATTTTAGTACAGAATCTTATGTTACCTAACATAATGCTATTAAGTTGATGTGACATCAGGGTGCTTTAATTAATTTGCCCAGTGGAGGTTTTTCTCTATGAATGCTTAAGTCATTCCAACATCAAGTTAAATAAGAACATGTCATCGCAGATAGTAATCATTTTTGAACTTTTAAGAATGATTTCTTACCCTCGATTATACTCATTTTATGATATGACTGCATAGTTATTTATTTACATTAGCAACTGAAGATCCAAATGTATCTTCTAGTCAAGTGGCATTTTATTTTCACTACTGCACAATTGAGACAGCTTTAGAATTTCAAAGGTGATGGTCATCCATTCACTCAAAGTAGAAAAGATAGGACCAAAGTGGACGAAAGTGGATCAAAATAAGTCAAATTAGACCAAAGTAGATCGAAATAGAACAATGTAGACCGAAATGGACCGAATAGACAAAAATGGACCTTAAGGATAGAATTGGACCTAAATGGATTGAAGTGGACAGGATTAGACCGAAATGGACCAAATGATACCTAATTGAACTAAAATGGACCTAACTAGACCGAAGTATACCAAATGGACCTAACTGGACTAAAATGGACAAGGTGGACCCAATTGGACAGAAATGAAAGAAATATGAATATTTATTTTTCAAATTCAAGAAGTAAAATGACCCTTTGTGCGTGCTATTTTTAAACAGTAACTTTGTTTCTGGAATCCCTTTTGAATGTATGTACTGGTGTCATAGACGCAAAATCCCATGAAGTTTGCATTAAAAGAGGGGCAAAATTCTTTGCAATTGGAATGAGTCCGAGGCCAATATCCACCAAGATTTGTATTCTATTTTCATGGAGTAAACCTCAAGATGGGTTAGTTAAACTCGAAACTGATGGTTCATCTCTTGGAAATCCAAGCAAATTGGGTGGAAGTGGTTTGCTAAGAAGTAGCAATGGTGATTGGATCAAAGGCATTGCCAGATATTCCGGTCACTAACCAGGGTTATGGCTGAATTTTGTGCTCTCCAGGATAGCCTCTTTTTAGCCAAAGACCTTGGAATTTTTAACTTGGATGTAGAGCTGGATGCTTTGATTCATTGATTGTGGTTCATCTCATGAAAAATCTTATGGCCAATCATTCACTAGAACCTTTAGAAGACCTTCCCTAACAGCCAAATTAAGCAAAGATTATGCAAAGCAAACTACCGTGCGGATGCTCTTGCTAAACTCGGAATTTATGTAATTAGTACTTACGTTTTATCCAATAACCCACTGCTTGTGGTGGAGAATTTGGTAACCCTTTATAAAAAGGGCAGATCTTGTAATAGACTTATAACTATTTAATTTCTATGCACATTCCTATTTTTAAAATATGCTATGGTTCTTTTCCGGCACCAAAAAAAAAAAAAAAAAAAAAACGAAGAACTTATCTCATCTGCTTCTAATTTTAGCCCTTTGCTTCTTCTGTTGTGTCCATGAGCTAATAAAATATTTTACACTTTGTGGCAGACTTCTTTGGTTAATGTGGTGAGCCTTTGAAGGATAAGTAAACTTGATCCATTTAATGGTATGCGGCACTTAAGTGAAAACTGAAAACCTCAGGGACAGTTGGATGTGATGGTCATTGCACATAATGGTAACTTAGTGCCTCCCTCCTCTAGTAAATCCTCATCAAAATTGAGGGGGCAACTCGGAGGAACTTCCACAGGATTGAGATCATCAACAGACTCGAGGCTTCCAATGAACGAAGATTCAGTGTCATAAACCTCAACAATGTTAAATTCTTTCCAAAGCTCAGAAACAATCTTGGCCTCTGAAGGCTCTCCTTGATTCCTAATTGGGGGCATAGTGTAATATGGAATCTTACCTACAAAAAGATCAAATTATTAACTTACTTTTTTTCATAAGTAAAACAATAGATTATTAGGGGCATTCTGAGAATCAAACTCAACACCTCTAACACCCAAATTATTAACATCACTTTGCATCTCTATATATTACAATTTGCTTTTCTTGTTATCCCTTTGTTTGTTTGCATATTCCTAGGGCACATAAACCATAAATGCCTAACACATACCCTGATTCCAGTCATGCAGAACAATTCTTGCAGCAGCTTCCACATCCACAACACCACCCTTTTTCAGCTCACCCCTAACAGTAGCCACTTTTTGAAGGAAGTCATCGACCAAGTCAAGGCTAGGGAGCTTGTACAAAGTTACCAACATGCTGGGTGGGCAACGCCTTAGAATCTCCTTCAGTGCACAGATGGGGCAGGGACAGTATAATATCAAAATCCGCTGATATAACTTAATATAATAACACAGAATCCACAAAAATTCTTACTATCCAAAGGACTTCATCCTAAAGAAATATGCACCAGAATTTCTAAATAGATAGTTTTTCTTTTTTTGACTTGTAAATAATTTTGTTTGATAATTCAATAGTTGGGGGTGAGGGGATTTGAACCTGGGCATCTCTGTTAGAAACACTAGGAGGCACCAATTGAGCTTGATAGATAGTGGAGAATACATATTAATAGAATTTGATGTCACTGTAGCTTCCTTAATTAACATTTATTGTCCTTGATTCTATATATGCAATCTCCTTACATACAAAGGCAGTTGGAGGGAGAATGTGAATTAATGAGGGAATAGAATGCTGTATTTCTTTTGCCACATGAAAAGGTACTCAAGCAGAATAGCAAATAAACCAGCACAAGGACAAAGGATGAGTTCACTCACCAGGACCAATCGGGTCATCCAACTTCTCAATTCTATTGCAATTACGAAGAGTTATAGATGCATCATTTGCTCCAGATCTAAGCATCATAACACCAGGGCAGTAACAATTTTACATCTTGTCTAACTGAACCTCTCGCATAGATCTTGTTAAGCCAGGAGTAGAACCAACATTGACAACATGGGATCTCTTTAAGCTATTAATGAGACTACTCTTACCAACATTAGGCAGGCCAATAACACCAACTGTAATTGATTTCTTGATCTGCCATAAATAACAGAGCACAATTGTTAATATGGCTGGCACTATTACTCAAACTCTAAAACCCAAATTCAAAAATATGGCATAACAAGTACCATTCAGTAGTAAAAAAAAAAAAGGGTAAAATAATCTTCACCATGGTTCCTAATTGAGAAGCTTTAATATGTGGAATAAAAACACCATTAACACAGGTTTTGAAGGCCATACTTTGAGACCCACTTTGAGAACAAAACTTCCCTAAATAGAACATTAGGTTTTGGTCAACTAAGCATATATTTGCCTGATGTCCACTAGAACAAAAGAAATAAGTATTGCATAAACAATGATCTAACTGACTCATATCAACTGAATAATCATCAACGTTTCTTTCCCCTCATCCATAGTATTTAGTTCCCAAACAACCGCACAAAGACTCTTTGTAACAATAACTAACGTCCAACCAAGTAGAGTGAGATATAGCAAGTCAAGCATGCATGCAGATCAAGACAACACAAGCACAGGTAAAATAAAAAGCATAATGCTATAATACCAATGGGACACACGTAAGTCATTGTGAATTAAATATATGGTCATTGCTTGGTAGACTTACATCATGGCTTGAGTAATTCTTCAACAAATTAATAAGCGTTTCAGCTTCTAGACAATCACTAGTTTGTAGAAGATTGCTTGGTTTTGCTGCCTTTGAGCTTGATTTCCACCCTAATTTTGATCTTTGCTCTTGCGTACTGCACATAAATGCAACAGCTAGTAATTCTTCCCTAAGATACTTAAGCCACTTCTCAACAGCTTCTCGAGGAACAAGATCTGAGACACGAGTGACAAAGGTAAATAAAACAAGATGGAACCATATGGACAAGGAAAATAGGTGAGACATCTCTCAGTCATTGCATGTAACATAGTCTATGAACTTAAATGGCAGCCATTATAAGATTAATTGCTGTTTGATTGTGAACATACAGAGAGGACTCAGAGTTATATCTGTCTATTATTAGAATGATGGTCCTCTGATATTTTGGTCATGCCACTCCATTACAAATCTAATCATAATGTGTTTCTTAACTGTTTTCATTTTCTAACTTATCCTAATTTATATGAACATAAGAGTCATTACACAAAAACTAAATGCCTTAAACATGCATGAGAGAGAGAGAGAGCAAAAGATTACCAATTTTATTCAGAAGCAATACTAGATGCTTATTAGGGCCTGCTTTCATCACCAAATTCTCCATATCAACACAACGAGTACACGAGCATCAAGAACTTCCAAAATGACATCTGGTGGTTCAATGACCTTCACCAACTCCTTGTAAAAAGTCCTATCTGAGTTATCTGTATGAAAATAAGAGATGTTAAAAGTAGCACAAAGATAAGTAGACAGACAGTAGATCCAATGAAAAAAACCTTCCACCAAGAACACATATTTAAAAAAAAGAAAAAGAATCAACATACCCTGGTTTTTCCCAACTCCAGTGGAAAATTTAGAGCTATCATCATCCTCTAGTAACCCCAACTTTCTCTTTTGAGCCTGTAGAGTACCACTATGAATTTAAGGATTGAAAGGACGAAGCAAAAGTACAACAAGGTTCATAACTAATCAGTAAACTATCACAATTTAAGTTTCACCCACGAGCAATTGTTAGTCCCCAAAGTTTGAATTGATAACTTTTTTTTTTATAACACAAAATTTTATTAGAATGAAAAACAAACCCAGTACACCGGCGGTGTACTAAAGGAGAAGTACTATCAATTCAAAATACAATGCTCAAACAATTCTAAGAGCAACAAACAAGGCAGAGAAAGAAAAGCAGCACTCCAATCCAGCAAAGTACGAAGGAAGAAGGCTTTAATTTCAAGGATAGTCCGTTCACATCACTGAAAACTTCTGAAATTCTGTTCTTGCCAAAGGCACCAAATAATGAAATTCTGTTCTTGCCTAGCAGTTAGACAGTGGCCAAAGATTTTCCCCTCTCTATCTCTCGTAAGATTGTGCTTTCACTTAACAGATGGCCACAGTACAGTCAACAGTGTAGTGTTACAAACTTAGAATCAAAGTAGTCGCAAGATGTATTTGTTTTTCCATTAAAACTCAAATTGAAGAAGAAGAAGAAGGGAGCTCAAATCATAACATACACAATCATAACATAACAGATGGCCACAGTACAGTCAACAGTGTAGTGTTACAAATTTAGAATCAAAGTAGTCGCACGATGTATTTGTTTTTCTGTTGAAACTCAAATCATAACATACACAATCAGAGTAACAGTAAACAGAAACTTTGTTTCAAAATAAAAGAAATATAGAGAATTACATTAAAATGAACAAACAATATAAGTACAAGATACTGTCCTATTCTATCAAATAATGTTTGGATTTGGAGTTGGCAGGAGTTCTGCTCTCCAGTACAAGTAAATCAAAAAAATACACTATCAGAAAAAGTCACAGCGCATCTTCTTGCTCGGCGGGGCATCCTCTTCTGAATCCAGTAGATTTAGAAAACTCAGTGGGTCAAAATCGGGCTCTGTATCTTCAGCAAGGTCGAGTAAAAGACCCTCCACCTCAGCTTCATCAAATCCATCAAATCCTTCAACTTCAGAACTCATGTTCTTGGTTAACCCATCTTCTCGTGAATCCAAGACTTGGAATTGTGAATGACCATCAATGGCAGCAAATCTGGGACTTTCATCAAATGGGTCTTGATCATCATACGGGTCTTGACCCCCCATGTCCGTGTCATCAAAGAAATCCACCTGATCAAAAACACTGTTTGGAGAACCCAAAATACCAGAATCAACAACAGTAGAGGGTGGTCTTTCCAAAGCCAAAGCCAAAGCCAAACCCCTCTCCTCCTTCTTCTTATTCTTTTTGTAAATTACACAGAGAACCAAGTCGGAGCCCTTTTCAGCAACACTAAACTCATGCATCAACCAATCAGTGGTCTTCATCTCCTTACCCTCACCCTTCACCCTGAAATTCAACAATTTGTTGAACCCAATAATCGTCTTCCCAGAGCCAGACCCAGAGCCAGACCCATAGATTTTCTTGGTGGAACTTTCATGCCAAGTCCCATAGGAACCAATAGAACGAAGCACGCGATTCTTCCCCCTCTTTAACAGAGTGAAGAAATAATGCTTCTCATCATCCAACACCGCCGTCGAGTCCGTACAGAAATCCCATGGGGGTTTATTGTATACTTCATCAGAAAAGCCGATGACGTCCCAAGCCAAAACCTCCTTTCGAATCTTCGGAGAAAGGTAACTCGAAATAAGCACTGCGTCGGAGGGCTCAAACCTCGCCCCCAATGGCAGAGGCAGCGGAAGCCTCCGCCGGAGAAAACTCATCGCTTCAGGGTATCTCAGAGAGAGAGAAAGAGTGAATACAGAGAGAGTGAGTTTAGAGAGAGAGAGAGAATGAGAATTTTGATGGAAAGAATGACGATGATGCCTTATATAATAGTCGGCGCAAGGGCGGTGAGCCCAACGGCTATTTTTTTTAATAATTATTTTGAAAATTAATTTTTATATTAAATCAGCAAGGATATTTTTTTTTAGTTTTTTTAGAATCAGCAAGGATATTCAGGTCTACGTGGATAAGTTTTCGAATCCTCTACTCTCAGATCTTGTAATATGATAATATGATTTGAACAATTTTATTTAATAAATTATAATTATTAAAATATTATTAATTAAAAAAAAAATAGCCATTAGGCTCACAGCCTTGCACCTAAAGCACCATCGTTGATCAAAATTCTCACTCTTTTTCTCTCTAAACTCACTCTCTCTGAGAAACCCATTAGACAAATTAATTAAAGCATCCTGATGTGACTGTTTAGAAATTGATAAGCAGGGTAAGGCATAAGATAAAAAAATAAATATTTCCACTGTTTTGCTAGTATTGTATTTTATTTATTTATTTTTTCATCTGACATATGAATTTGTGGATGCAGAGGGAAATCTGACATATGGAGCGTCTGGAGGATGGTCAAGTGGAGGCCTTGCAAGTGGTGGCTACAAGGACACCTAAGTGGTAAGTGGAGCTTCAAGTTTGAATTTCTGTGTCTTTGACAAAAATTTGTGGATCTATGGGATACATGTAGGATTTAGGAGATAGCCTACAAATGAATTTTTTGGTATATAATAATTGTTTGCCAAATATGGAGCATAGTCATTTAAAATTGAAGAGGAAGGAGAGCAATTTACATGGAGAACTTGATAAGGGTTCTTGGACCTTGTATAGTTGTTTTGTCATGTATATCTTTTGAGTTTGGAAAGTCACTGAGGAACGATTTGCAAAATCAAAGAAATTGAAATCTGTAATTATGTTTGGGAAGGAGAGAAAAATTATGGTTGGTATAGGGTTTCCATTTGGTTTGTGATTCTGAGTCAATCTTAATTGAAAGTGTTCTTCCATCCTTGCTGGAACATCATTATATTTCAATTACACCCGCAATGAGCCAAAGAAGAGATAGGTATTACCTTGTAGTTCTATATTTCTTGCTTAGTGATGACACTGGAACCATATTGTTGTGACTGAGAAATTCATCCCACTCGGAGAAGGTTGATTAATGAGATGTATAATGGCCAACAGTTTTATGATATAGAGTTTTACTGTCAAATGCAATATGTGGTTTGGTTTCAACATGTTAATTTGAGGCGCTGGCCACATATCTTAGATTGGGTCTTGTGGATATACCCGTTTCATATTTTATGAAACTTTCATTTAGTGCTGAGAAAGATAAGGTGATTTGAGGGCCTGGAGCTCAGATGAGTTGAAGTATGTGTATTTGAAGTCTATATGAGTGGATATTGTGTTGAATGTCCTCTTCAATTGAGGGGTTCCTAGATTTTATGGACTCCCTGGGATTATAACTGTTCTATGTTTTAGCCTATGTTTGTTTGATTTTTTTTTTTCCATATACAACCTTGTACTTGACTTGCATTAATTATTTACTAAAAAAAGAAAATGAAAGATAAATTGAAAGTTGACTGAACATCTTTGTCTTTCTCTTATGAGTTTTGATGTCTAACAAGATTGGTTTAACTTCCATATATATGTGCTTTAAAAAAATAATAATAGTGATTAAAAAAAAACTTCCGTAGGTATCCTTTGTATGCAAAAGCTTCCCTTTGTCAAGCTTGTTACACTGCGTTACACCTGACTAGATCCTTGGAGAACAAGGCTTCTGAGCTCCTAGAAGCCATACCCAAACCCTTTCTCTCACTTCACCTTCGATTTGAACCTGACATGGTAGCATACAGCCAATGCGAATACTCAGGTCTTTCTCCATCTTCTTTCAAAGCCATTGAAGCCGCACGAGGAGATAGAAAACCATGGACTGGAGAGTTAGCCCAAGTTTGGAGAAAACAGTGAAAATATCCTCTTACCCCTACTGAGATGGCCTTCATGCTTCAATCGCTTTCCATTCCAACAGACACAAATATATATTTGGCTGCTGGGGATGGTCTGATGGAAATCGAAGACTTGACATCTGTTTACACCAATGTAGTTACCAAGTCTAGCCTCCTAAGTGATGAGGATTTCACAGAATGCACGGGAACACAAAAGCTGCATTGGATTATTATGTGTCTATTAATAGTGATTCTTATGTGGCTACATATTTTGGAAATATGGATAAGATGGTTGCAGCAATGCAAGCTTTTAAAGGCTTGTACAAAACCCTTTTCTTAAGCAGAAGAGCTTTCGCAGAGTTCACTTCACAGGGTTTTAGTGGGAGAGATCTGATGCAAGCCCTATGGAAGGCTCATCTAGAGGATTATGTCATGGGGAGTGGGTCTGCTTTGCCTGACTGCTTTTGTGAGTTCAAATTGTGATTTCAGAGGCTCATCTTTCTTTCCATATATTGTATTTCTTCATTTTATTTTATGTGCTATGACTCTAGAAGCAGTTTTTTTGTTAGGTGTTTCTATAATTTAGGGCTTGTAGAATTAAGAGTTTTCCCCTTATTTCTTATTTTTACAAGTTCTAATGTTATTGACTGAATTATGTATCTCTGGGCCAAAGTTTGGGCATTGCACCTAACCTTTCTGTTTTCACTTTTTCTATTAAACAAGTTTCCTTTTGCTACATTCGTAAATTCTTAATCCATCTCTTTACATTACCTATGCACAAATGTGTTTTATTTAAAAACCGTTACTCAGAATGATCTTTGATTAAGATTTCAATTGTGTATTCGTTGGTTTTGATGGTTATCATACCCGCAGGCTACACTTTCAATGAAAGTTATTAGAATTATTAAGATCCTGAAGAGATGAACGTTACATTATAAGAATGTTTCTTCAAGTAGGCAAAAAGGATTCATTCATCAGTACCAGTATAATTGGTATGCTGGAACATCTTGATTGCGGCTGTCATATGCTTTAGGTTAAAAGATTTCCTACGATCACTTTCTCCTTTGAATGAAATTGCAGTATAAGTCCATTTTAATGCTTTGGTTCACCTTTGAGCAAGCTTTGATCTGGGGTATACACAGAAATTTCCGCATGTATTCCCAGGATACAGACTTTTCCTCTATTGCAGGCACCATTTCATCTAGTGGTTGCCATTTGGAATCTTGTATAACTGACTGGTTAATGAACCTTCAAATGTTATATCATTCTTCATAAAATGACAAAGGTCGCAACCAAAAAGCAGTATAGCATCATGGAGCTGATCCAAGACAATTCTCTTCTGAAGTTCTTACAACTTGAAATTTAAGTATCATGATGAATAGTCTGGTTGAGTAAGATTCAATGTTTATTGAATAATGTTCTATCATTGAAAAAGGTGGAATTTCTCAAAGAAAACTGTCAAGACAAACCAACTGTTTTATTATCGGTATATATTAAGAGGATACAGAAAGTTAGTTATAGCCTTTTTTGACTTACAAAAGTGTCCTTAATTTAATTAACTTAAAACTTAAAAATGGGGTTAAAAAATTAAATTGACAAAAATATTAAATTCCTACTTCTACGTTTTCAGCTTTTAATAAACTTCTACTTTTACGTTGATTTAAATTTCTACTTTTACTCACTAACTCCCTACAAAATAGGATTGCTCTTTTATCTATACTACTATTTAAGGGGCTGCACCTGTTTGAACCGGATTTTTTTTTTGTTCCAAAATACCCACACATTTTTATGTTTAAGTAGAGACAAAACTAAAGGATAATTTGGTAAAACTATTTTTTTTGGTTCCAAAATACCCACACATTCCTATGTTTAAGTAAAGACTAGCCTTTGAGCACGCGCGTGAGAGGCTCTTCTATATTTTGGGTAAGGGTTAATTTAGAGCATTTATTATACTTTGGGATTACTACATTTTTCAATCACAAAAAAAACCTCGGGGTGTGATGAAAAATTATTTCACCACACATAATACTCATCACACCCCTAGGTTTTTTGTGATTGAAAAATGTAGTAATCCCAAAGTATAATAAATTCTCTAAATTAACCCTTACCCACAAAATAGAAGAGTCTCTGAACACGTGCTCACAAAATAGAAGAGCCTCTGAGCACGCGCTCAGAGGCTAGTATATTTATGACAGTCATGCACGTGCTCAGAGACTAGTATATTTATGACAGCTGTCAAGTTTTGTTCAATTCTAAAATATAGTGTTTTAATCCTAAAATTTAGCCATATACTACACGTCCATAACAAAAAGCTAAAAAGAGCTTAAATCTAAAATTTAGTAACTACCATTTTTTTTCTTTTACGGTAAAAGCTCAAATTTTGGTTGTTTCGATTTTTTTTTTTTTTTTTTTGGGTTAAAGGAAATGCTCCAGGATGCTTAAAAAGAGCTTAAATCCTAAAATTTAGATCAATGCTGCATCCACTTTTTTTTTTTTTCTTTCTTTTAGGTGGTGTTGTTCCCTTTTTCTTTTTTCTTTTTTTTGGTTAAAGGAAAGGCTCACAGTTATCCATTTTTGTTTAATTCAAAATTTTAGTTTTTTAATCCTAAAAGTTAGCCACTTACTACACATCCATAACAAAATTTAAAAAGAGCTTAAATTTAAAATTTATCAACTACCTTTAAATTGAGAAAAGGTACGTAACATTTTTGATGGAGTAGTAAATTTATAATTAAAAAAAATATATAAATTGAATTTCACATAGAATTATACAAATGATAAATATAGTTTTTGTTACAAAAGAAATTTTTTTACAACAATTTCTTAGATAACAACCACTTCATGTGAGGTTTGAATCTCACCCGAACTTATCTAATATTCCATTCCAACGCTTCCTCAATGCAATCCAATAAATTTGTGCATACATCAACCCGACTTATCAAAGAATTTTGGAACTTTTTCATAAGACCCAATATTTTATTTTAATCCTTATATACATTAGCATATGTTACATCTTCTTTCTCAAAATAAAAATGATATTAAAAATAGGAAATGGACAAAGTAGAAGTTTGAAAACATCTATATTCTAACCTAGAATCTAATTACAGAAGCCAAAGAGTTCTTATTGTGTGCAATCTATCTATCAAAAACAGACTCTTAACGAAGTAACGGTTCCAAGGGGTAAGGTACAAAGACACAAACAGAGGGCTGCAAATTAGTCTATTTAGTAAGAATTTTGTTTTTTGTTTACAAAGACGTAAACCATTTGAATTTTTATATAACTCTGTTTTTAGAATCTAATTTATAATAACTATGTGAGCAGGTTTACTGTACACTCTTCTGCGCTTTGGTTGACCTTAAATCATTCCAAATGTATTCCACTTTCTTTGTTGCACTTCGGGCTCTTCTTCCCTTATCTAGATTGATACCACTCCCGATAGCATGAGTATCTTAAATAGGTAATATATTAAAAGGATTGGTGCACGGAACATCAAACACATCACCCATATCTTTCAAACCCAACTTATTACTTAAATCTTAAATAAACTTGCAGATGCAATTAACATATTTGTTTTTTAGAGCTCTTCCATTTTTTTTTCCCAAAGTACAATACTTTCAATTCAACATATTTGTTTTTTAGAGCTTCATAAGGACTAAGAAATTGTAACAAAGAGAGAAGATGTTAACAATAAAAAGTAAATCTCAACAAATGCACTTTAGAGCTTCATAAGGACTAAGAAATTGTAACAAAGAGAGAAGATGTTAACAATAAAAAGTAAATCTCAACAAATGCACGCTAATAATCAGATAGAAACAACCTAGTTTTGAAAATTTTTCACATCAAGATTTTTTACAGAGAAGCAATTCAACTACACTGTTTATCACAAAGAAAG